>NC_057805.1:227987123-228115564 GCF_018294505.1 Triticum aestivum
CGGGGCGCGGGGCTGGCGCCCAGGCGGCGGCGTGGGGGAGATGGGCCGGGAGGGCCCCGCCTGGGCCCCGACGGGCCATGGGAGGCGACACGGTGGGAGGCGACGGTGCGACTTGTGGTGGCGCGGGATTGGCTGCAGGCAGCGGCGGCTTTCCTCCGGCGGCGGCGGACGCGTCCGGCGCGCGGAGGGGCGATTTGCTAGGGTTTGGGCCGAGATTTCGGAGGGGGAGGTGTTTTATAGGTAGAAGGAGCTAGGAGACTCCAAATAGAGTGCGGTTTTCGCCCACACGATCATGATCGAACGACCTAGAGCAAGGAAGGGACTTAGAGGGGTTTTGGGCTGTTTGGAGGGGGGTTTTGCTGCAACACACAAAAGGACTTTGCGGCTACCCGGTTAACCGTTGGAGCATCAAACGACCTCCAAATGGAACGAAACTTGACAGGTGGTCTACCGGTGGTGTACCAAGGCCACTTGACAAACCTCGGTCCATTCCGAGAACGTTTAAGACCCGCTCACGAAAAGAAACAAGAAGGGTGCGCCGGTGCACGTGGTAGTGTTGGATTGCAAAACGGACAACGGGGAAAATGCTCGGATGCATGAGACGAACACGTATGCAAATGAGATGCACATGATGACATGATATGAGATGCATGACATGAACAAAATGCAAAACGAAAGACAAAACCCGACCACGGAGGGAATATCATAACACATAGCCAAAAATGGCAAGAGTTGGAGTTACAAATATGGAAAGTTACATCCGGGGTGTTACAAGCACCATGTACCTAAACCGGGGTATAAAGTGGTGATTCGGAGTTTATTACCCCGAGAAACAAACATCCAAGAATCATATCTAGGTTGGTCCCATTTTTGTTAACTCTAGCCACCTACTCCTATGTTTTTTTGGAAATGGATGCGTGCCCCCGGCCTCTGCATCATAATGATGCATGCAGCCATCTTATGTGTGGATAGCAAATCTAGTCCTGGTCATACCACTGTGTACAGCGTTTCCCCTATATTTCCCTTTTCGACCAAGAGACCGGCTGGATGACCAGTCTGTACTACTTTCACCCCCTATCCTTCCTGTTTGTACCAAGTCCGATGCACATACTAAATTCCCCCACCCCCACTTTATTTCTTGTTTGAACCAAGTACAAGAATCGACTCCATGAAGTAGCTTTACCTCTAACAATAGAAGAAAAAAATGTGTCGTTTGACCATCCGATCGAGAGGGGCTGAGAGGTAGAAAATTATGCACATGCAGCGACGTAGCGAGCTGGGGAAGTAGAGCTAGGGCGGTTTCGAAGGAAGATACACCTAAAGGTCATCGGGATGTGGATAGGTGGGCGGCGGGAGGCCGGATCCGCCCACACTTGGGCAACGACGAAGGGTTCGGAGGACCTCCCGCGCCGGCGCTCGGCCAGAGATAATGGTGCGGCCGGCAGTGGGTCTCCTCCCTCGCTGTCGACGACGGCCTAAACGCTGCCCCTACTCCCCTTCACCAGCGGAGGGGGATACGTCCGGACTGTAACCAGCGGTGAGGAAAGAAAGACAGTGTTTTTTGAAGGGAGAAAGATAGTGTTACCACCGCTATCTTGTTTAGAGCTGGAGAGGATGAGAATGTGTGAATAGAGCAACCCTAGCAAGCCAGCGCGGAGGCTCCGGCCTATATATATGTTGTGGGGTAGTTTTCCTTTTTCACTCCATCAAAACAATCGTTTAAAAGTGTGTATGTGCCAGGTCGCCTTTTTTTGAGTTGTTGATTGTTTTTTGAGATAGCTACCCGCTTATTCCAAGTGGTGTATGGTGTGCCAGGTCGCACTTTGTATCGTTCAAGTCTGGTACACGACCCTCCATTAAATGAACAACTACCCCCTCATAAAATTTGTGAACAAGCCCACGGCTAAAATTATCGGACATGTGGGCTGCCCCAACATGCATTATTATTTATATCTTCTATGTGGGAGTATCCTCAAAAAAAATGTGAGAGTACAATATTTATTGGGCCCCTTTGTAATTGGTGCTAAATTTTGACCAAAGATTTAACTGACAAAATGTTAGTGCATGTTAACAAAAATTATATCGTTTGATTAGTATTTGAACATAGGTTTCAATTATGTAATTTGTTGTGACATGCATGAAGATTTGGTTAGTTAAATTTATAGTCAAAGTTTGGTAAGGTGCATTAAATCAACACATGCAAGTATCAAAAGGAGAGTCATGGCATGCATGCATGCGTTGTAATTAATGCATCGGTAAACGCAAATTATTGAAATATATCGAGTGCAGTGCTTTGATGTGTCGCGTCAACTCGTACAGGACTGAGAAGTTTGATTACTACAACCCCCTCTCGCCTTAACCGCACCGGCCTTTGGCTGCATAACAGGTGGGCCACCCACCTGTTGGGCCCACCTGTCATACGCGCAAAGGCAGGAGCAGTAAGTCAATGAAGCTGCGTCCCTCCCTTGCCCATGAGCGTGGTGTCTGGCAGGACTAGGAGAAGCTTTCGTCGCTACACGCTCTCCCTCCCGCACGCGGTGGACATGCAGCAGTTCAATTGGTGTCCGATGTCCGGAAGCATACTGTCGTGGAATTGTCACGGCAGATGCCCTCATGCAAGGACTTAGTCGTGGAGCCATCGCAGCTAGGAAGCTTAAAGGGGTTAAGCGGGACAAGGAACACGAGGATTATACTGGTTCGGCCCCTTACGGTGAAGGTAAAAGCCTACGTCCAGTTGAGGTGGTATTACATAGGGTTTCGATGACCAGGGAGCTAAAGTGCTTTGCCTGACTATCAATCTGTTGTCCTCATCCTGAACCGCCGCCGGGTCATCCCTTTATATAGAGAGGTTGATGCCCAGCGGCTCTCAGAGTCCCGGCCGGCTTATAACAGCATCCGGCCCGGACTCTTAACTACTCTTGCCTTACATTACAAGTCTTGCCATAATGGCGGTTTATCACTACGGGCCTTAAGCCGCCTCTGGGTCTTAAGCCCATTATTGATCCGCCATCCTTAAGCTTGGTACTGGGCTTCACGTCATCATCATTATGACGTAACCCGGCCCCTCCTGGGTGGGTGATTCTAACGGTTATATCCTCAACATTAGGCCCCAGATTGATTTGAACCGGTTCATGTCAATCTTCAATACCTTTAAGAGAAAATCCTCTGGCTTCTACTTGTGCGAAGGTTATAACCCGCCGTGACGTCATCTTCTGGATTCTTGGTAACCCGCCATGACATCATCTTCCATTAAATTCATTTTTTTATTCTGTCATATCCCAACGGATCTTATCTTAATGACCATCCCGAGAATCAACGCGTTTCTGCGGCGAGATAATCACGTCTTCGGCCTCCTCGTTTCTCGCGCCCACTTACCAGCCGTCCCTTATAAATAGGCCCGGCCCATAAGCCTTCATCACTCTTCTCCTCCATCATCTTCCTCCTCTGTCGCTCCAGAGCCCGAGCTCCACCGCCGCCGCCGCGCCTCTCGTCTTCCTCAACCTCGGCCGCTGCATCACCCAGAACTGGTCCAGAGAAACGGCGGCGACCTCCGCGGCTCATTAGCGCCAGTAAGTCCTTGCCACTCCATACAGTAGATTCGCATTAGGGTTCTGTCGTTCTCCCCTGTTCTTCGTAGTTTCATCTCAAGTTCTTCACAGTTCCTCCACCACAGCTCCTTTTGATCCGAAAATGGTACAAAATTCCTGCGGTAGTAGTTTCTCACCCATTCTTATGCTATCAGATCCCTCTTGCCCGCAAAAAGATCTCGTTTAGAGCTTATGAACTTCTCTGTATCAGCTTTTTAGGTCTAGAAATTTTCCTTTCTGCACGATCGTTTGATCCAAAATAATCCCTGCGATCTGTGAAACTTGTTTATGCAACTCTTAGACAAAAACTGCATCTGTCAGCCATAGCGGCTCATATCGCCGGCTTAAAAGAAGCCATGCTTTGTGAAATTTCCGGCTTACTCATAATAGATTTAAATAACTTAAATTGCTTATAATACCCACGACAGCTTAAATAACCTGACACAATTAGTCATATATCATTAGGCCCCTTCATGAACCGCCGTCCTGAATACTGAACTGAAATTTTTCTCCGGCTTAAATTTGAACCGGAAATTTTCCTTTGTCATAGGCTTCCATTTTCCACAATGCCGCCCAAGGCTCCCAAGGCACCCATTACGTGCAACTGGGTGAGGTCCAACGTTACTGAAAGCACCTTAGATGACTTCGTAAAAACGGGTTACCTGCCCAAAAAGGGGGTCATGTCCTACTGTGCGCCTGACCCGTCCGAAGAGAGACCTCAACCAAAAGACGGAGAGGTTGTTGTATTTGCTGACCACATGAGCCGGGGCTTTGCTCCTCCTGGCTCAAAATTCTTCAGAGATGTTCTGAACTTTTTCGATCTGCGACCTCAAGACATTGGACCCAATTCCGTGTCGAACATTTGTAATTTTCAAGTGTTCTGTGAGGTATACCTTGGAGAGGAACCCATCCTGCTACTCTTTAGGGTGTTATGTTACCTGAACCGCCAGAATGAATGCGCCAACGGGCCTAGCTTTGAAATTGGTGGAATATCAATTCAACGATGGAGGGATTGTCTCTTTCCTTATGCTGAGCCGCCAAGCCACCCAAAGGACTGGAATCAGACATGGTTCTACTGCCAGGATACTTCTCCAGCTGATGAGAACCCTCTGCCCGGCTTTCGCGCCCTGCGTCTGGAGTCAAACCACCCCCTGCCAGACAAATTATCTCAAGCTGAGCGTCAACACTTATCACCACCATCAACAAAATCAAAGCTCTTCTGGGAAACGGCCTTAACGGTGTTGATCTGGTCCGGGTCTGGATTGCTTGGCGGGTGATTCCTCTAAACCGCCGCCCCGGCTTAATGTGTGATTACACGGGCCGGAAAGATGATCCTCTTCGGGACAGCCCCAACGACTTACCTGAAGACGTCATTGATGACATGACCAAGTCCCTTCTGAACGAGAGCTTAGCAGATTGCGGGAGGACCGGCTTAAGTCCCTTCTGCAAAGCTAACCCGGCTCCGGCGGTAAGCTGCTGATCTGAGCACTTTACTTTCCATTTTAACAATCTTCATCTTAACTTCAATAAACCTTTGTTGTATTTTTTAGGCTAGTGATAAGTTCTGGAAGGTCACGTATGACCATGAGGCTTCTAAAAAAGCCAGGAAGGCCAAAAAAGCCGCTAGGAGAGCCGCTCCCCGCAAGAAGGGGAGTAAGCCTAGCGCTCAGACCTGCTTGAGCTGGATGATACCTCCGAGTCAGAGGTAGCCCTTGATTCTTGTGCTCTTCTTTGTTTTTTGTTTGTTCTTAACCGCCTTATTGACACTGGTTATCAGCAGGAGGACACCGAAGCCAGTAACCCGGTGACTGAAGAGGTAACTATACTTTCCTCTGACTCGGAGCCCTTGCCAAGGCTGAAAGTCCGAAGAGTAACCCGGAAAGTAAGATTTTCACATCCTTTAGCTTATCAAGATCCTCAATTTCTTTTGAAGCAATAGATTCATGAGAGCCGGAGACACACCCAGACCAACAAGGATGTAGACCTCTCCTCCGGCTTACCTGAAGCATCAAGGAAGCACCGGACCGAGGTTATCTCCAACTTATATCCTTTTCATCCTTTAGCGGGCGTCACTCGTCAACCACTTAATTCGTCTGATTCAAACTATCAGGAAACTTCACCTTCCTCCGGTGACTCCATGAAATCTAACTTGCCGGCTTTCAAGACCGCACCCGGGTAATGATGATCAGCTTATTTTGTGCTTATCCTACTCATGTTTTTGCACTAACCTTTTGACTTTCAGTGCACAAGCAAAGCTCAGCAAGAGGGCAAAGAAAAGTAACCCGATCGAAGAGCCAGTCTTGACTGAACCCAACGCCTCTGCCTCTGAGCTGCCGTCTGCACCAGCTCCAGAAACCACCGCTCCAACTGAAGAACAAGCCATGGGAAGCTCTGACAACCCGAAGATTCCCAGCCCAGCTCAACCGGCTGATGACCCGGATGTGGTGATTACCCGGACCGAATATGTTGAGCCGGGACGACCCACTGTGCTGGCTAGATGCTCTGCTAAGGAAGAACTGCTGGAGCGCCATAGAGCCAGGCTGGACATTACTAACTATGCCAATCTGAGCATTGGAGATATTGTCGCTGGTTATATTGGTCAAGTGCACAACAGCCGGGACCTGGAAATTGACATGGTGAAGCAGATACAGCAAAAATCTGAGGTACAACTCTCTTGCTTACTCCATAGTCATCCTTACCATGCTAGCCCCCAAGTCTATTACTTATGATAGAATATGTTGTAGACTTAATACCGGCTTACTGGGTAACCCTCAAGGGCCGGCTTAAACAGCATAGGTCACCAGATTCTTTCCTTAGTTTAACCAGGTAGTTGAGCAATTTGACACATTAGCCCCCAAGTGCCAAGTACCTTTGCCTGCAAAGTGCTTGGGACTTATTTTCATGAACCGGCACTGTAAATAATGCTTTTCAGCCTACATTAGCCCCCAAGTGCCAAGTGTCTTTGCTTGCAAAGTGCTTGGGACTTTAGTGTTGCATGATAATCACTCAAACTGTAACCCGGAACTTGTACAGGCTGCCTGCAAGAAACTTAAATCGGAAATCTCTGATCTGAAGACCCGCCTGAAGACTCAGGAAAATGAGACTCAGAAGGCCAATGCCAAATTTGAGTTCAGTGTCTCTGCACAAGAAAAACTGAAGAAAAAATTTGAAACAGAGAGAAAAGCCTGGGCCGATGAGAAGACTGCCTTGCTCAGCCAGGCTGAACAAGCAGAGGCTGCTCTTACTAAAAGAACCGCCGAACTCTCCGGCTTAAAACGCCATGTATCGCAGATGGTCGCCGCAATCTTCGGTAAGTTACTCTGTAAGCTTATAACAAGTTTACATCATTTACGTCTGATAAGTCCCACCATTGTCACGACCGGATTTTCAGGATATAAATTCCCAGAAATACGGCCTGTGAGCTCACCAGCCCCAGGATTACTGTTAGCTAATGAGGCACCAACTTGATACAAGGAAAAACCAAGCAAGTACAAAAATATGTAGTACAAGGCCATTCAGGCCTAGGAGTACAACATTTGGTTTCTAATGGTTGAGGGCGGAAGCGATTGGGTACATCTGCGTCTATGGGGCTCCATTTCCCACAAGAACAGCTGACCAGGATAACTCCTATCTTCGCGAGGCTGCACACGTCAACGCGTAGGTTCCGAGGTGGTCACCGCGATGCTTAACTTCGAGCAAGGAATCTGGCCAAGACAATAGCCAGGGACAAGCCAGTGAGTACGTTTGAATGTACTCGCAAACATTAAGAACACGGGTATAATAAATCAAAAACATGCTCTGGATTATTATGTGATCACACGTCTGTCACGAAAAGGTACGAAAACCATGATGCACACATGTGGTTAAAATAATTCGAAGTAAAATACTGGGGTGCCAAACGAGTGTCTGAAAGACTCCTCGAGTGGAAAATGCGGAAAAATAATGCAGGTGCCAAACGAGGGTCTGAATGACTCCTCGAGCGGAAAATGCGGAAAAATAATACAGGTGCCAAATGAGTGTCTGAATGACTCCTCGAGCGGAAAATGCGGAAAAATAATGCAGGTGCCAAACGAGTGTCTGAATGACTCCTCGAGCGGAAAATGCAGAAATAATAATGCCGCAGTCGGGCGTCGGGGCGACACCACATAAAGGGCTTATAAAAGATAAAAGAACAACAAGCATGCCGCAGCCGGGCGTCTAAGCGACACCACAGAAGGGGCATATAAGAAAATAATCACAGCGAATATCCAGGAGGTAGGACCATCCCAGGGATACTCGATAATATACGTAAAATGGTTAGTCCAAAATAATAAAGATCATAATCCATAGGTACCATAATCATAAACAATAATTAGTACAGTCGTTTCTCCATCCGAAAACCGATAATTTAGTCAAGACGTATCTCCATCCGAATACCGCTACAGAGTTCTAGTTAAATCGTTCTCCATCCGAATACCGTTACCAGACTCAACTCAGACTGTGGTCTTTGCTCAAGGACATGACGATCCAACAAGATATATCCTCTGCAGAGGGAGTACCATTTTTCCACGAGTAACGGGATTACTCAGTCCCTCGGGACTAATTTCGTCTACGGTCTTTTGATTGAAAACACGCCTGACCTGCACACACCAGCTTAACTCACCAGTGTCTGGAATCACCCACGACACCTGCCAAGAAAAACTCTAAGTGGGGAGGCTACAACCTCGACGTAGCATGGGATCACAAAATTTATACCGCGCGCAAACTGGGGAAGCTATCCCCTTCGGCTACAACCGAAACACCCATGCCCCCGAACCGGATGACTGGCTTTAATCCATGGCCATGGGACCCTCATCACGGCCTCTCTGTACGGTGTGTGCTTTGGAAAGGGGTTGACAACCTACTGAACCATACCCTGTCCCCTGCAGGGACAAGTGGTGGCACCGACAAAGAAGGAAGCTATTGATCAAGACTCGGTCTACAACCGACTCCGGTGGTCCAGGAATCCACCAACAATATTACCACTAGTGAAATAAATCACCACTCCTCGAGCCTCACCATGCTATGCCGGGCATACTCGTCTCAACGAGGGATTAGGGACAAGCTCGTGTCTACCCAAGACCACGACTTTCCCGGCTTCCTACCGGTGTGCAAGAGAAGCTCACGAGGATGACCCAAATCACTAGTGTATCCTTGCTGACCACAAAACAACTCCAAAGTGCACTCATGCACGAGACTATACCGATACATAAACTATCACACACTCCAAGTCACAAGGTGTTGTGATCGCATCCAAACACCTCAACAAAATATTATGCCAGAGTTCAGAAATGCTTGCCTTCAAGAGTATGCAAAGGATGCACTTATTGGAAGCTTTCCTTTTCCTCCAAAAATCCTATTTTGCAAAATACACAAATACAAATATTTCAAACACAGTACCAAAAGTTGTCTCAAATATTTTTGAAATAAATCTTAAAATAAACTAGATAAATTTGAGAGAGGTAGGAAAAAGAATCAACTCATTTGGAGTTTTATTTTAAAAGCTATAGCCAGTCAAAGTTTGGTCAACTATGTTTTTAAATAAAACCAGAAAAAGGGAAAACGCTTCGAGGGAAATACGCTTTCGCAGCAGAGAAACGTACGCGGGGTTTTGCGCCTTCACTTAAACAGAGAGAGGGCGGACGTGCGAGTCGCTGACAGTGGGTCCAGAGGGCCCACTAGTCAGGTTTGACTGGTCTCCCTCTCCCTCCTTTCTCTGTGCCCGAACGGTGGCGAGGCTCCGGCGGTCGCCGGCGACGAACGGCGGCTCCTCGAGGGCATCTGCGGGCAGGGATGGGTTGGCTAGACCGAGGCGATCCTCTGGGTGGTTGTTGGGTCGGCGGAGGTGGAAGGAGTCGCCGGCGGCGAGCTCCGCGGCGGGGAAAAGCTACGGTGGTGAAGTGCTATTAGTGCTCCGGTGATCTCCGATCGAGCTTGGGTAGCTGGGCAGCTCCGCAAGGACCAGAGGGAGCGACTGGTGGTGCTAGTTGGGCGAGAGGGTGGCCAGTTGCGACGAATCGCACCGGAGCCAAGCGGTGGCCGAACTGGCCGGAGTTGAGGAGGACGGTCCTCTCCGGTCAATCTGCGGCTAGGGGAGCTCTACAGGGAGTGTCCGATGTCGCCTGAATGCTCGGAGGGGCTTGGGGTTCCTTTATATAGGTGCTCGAGGTCGGACCGTGGCGGTAGAAGATAGGATCGCCGGTGACAGCCGTTGCTGTAGTTGCAGGGCATCGTGGCGGCGACGAACGCGTCCCGACGAGTGGGAGGATAAGCACGGCCTGTGCTCTGAGGCAGCTGGCGCGCGCTGGTGGTTTGGGCGGCGCCGTCCATGGCGGAATCCGCTGCCGACGCCGGCGTGCCGCCAAGGGCGCGGCCAGCGGCACAGCAGGGCGTCAGAGATACCGTGGAGCAGGGGCGGCTAGTGCGCGGTTCAGCGATGCAGAGGGGGCCAGGGTCGGGTCGCGTCGAGTGCGGCAGTGCGGCGTGTCGGCGTAGTGCGCGCGCGTGCAAAACATGCGCTCTGGGCGCGCCCAGAGCACGCACGGCACCTGCTCGACGAAATGCCAGCGCGCTCTAGAGCTCGAGGGTGGAGCTGGCACTGCACAGGATGGAGGTAGGGGTAGCAAGACACTCAGTGGACAAGGTGGATAGGTCAGGGGTCCAAGTCCACAATGCAAAACCAGAGAGCTTGCCAAAATGACTGTGCACACCAGGTGTTCGACATAATGTCCAGTGCACTTAGGCAACTCTTGGAGTGGCCAAAATCTCCAGATCAGGGTCTCTTTAGATGCAGGAGATGGTGGTAAGGTTAGTTTGGCAAAAACAGAAAGTTGATAGTGCAAGCTTTGCAAAACTCCAGTTTTGGACAGAAAGAAAAAGGGTTTAAAGCATGAACTTCAAAGCCTCCAATGAGCCCAATCTCCTGGACTTAAGAGTTTGGTAGGGAGGGCTACAAGTAGGAGAAAGCTCAGGGTTACTAGAGCAAGGAAAAAATAAGGTTGCAGTACAAATCATCAAATTGGACCAGAATGCAAAAGAGGTTGATCCACTCAAATTTTCCAAAGAACATCCCTGGGTTTTTGCTTGAAGATGAATGGTATGCATCCACTGGCATCTCCAAAGATTTGGAAAAAAATTTAGAAGAATATTTAAATGGGTTGTAGTGCAAAAGTGCTTACTGGACCAGATTGTAAAAGTTGGTGTAGAGCTCAAAATCTCCAATGGCCAGAAGGTATTCTTGCACAAAAGTGATGTGGAACCATCACATGACATCCCCAAATTTTGGTGGAATTTTTAGAAGCATTTATCAAATGGTTGCAGTGCAAAAGGAGCTCCAAATTTATGAAAGATCATTTTAAAAGAATTAAAACTTATGAAAAATAATTATGCAAATAAATCCACTAATAAAGGATTGATTTTATAAGGAGGGCACACAAGCCAAAATTACACTTTGAAGGTTTTTCCCACAAGAGGCATAAACGCAAAACCACAAAAGGTAAAACTTGACAATTGGAAAAGTTTTACTTCTTGGCAACATTTTAATAAATAAAAACAAGGCCAAAGTTTTGGGGTGTCACAACACTACCCCCCTTAAGAAAAATCTCGTCCTCGAGATTTGTTAAAAACTGTTCTGATCAAGAATTGTTTTGAAATAAAATTGTTTTTATCAAAGAAAACCTTCAATTTCCCAAAAACAAAACGGCTGCGGTGAGAGGGCAATAAGTGGTGCAAAACTACAGTTTGGTACACTGGTGTAGCGTGGAAAAATCCACGGTTAGGGAAAACGAGATATTTCTACAGGATACAGTAATTTAGAATAAATTCTAAATTACAAAAATACGCTGGTCGCACCCGAGAGCAGAGTCCTCTCTCTGGCTGACAGGTGGGCCCAGGGCCCACTGTCGGCCTCTTCTCCTTCCTCTGGCTCTTCCTCTCTCGCGCGTTCTCCCGCGCTTCTTCCACCGGCGATGCCTAGCTCGTAGGGCATCGAGGCCGTACCGCGGTAGTGCACGGCGTGCTAGCTGCCGGTGCAGCGTGCACTCACCTCGCGGGCCAGGGCGCTGTCGGCACTGCTCGCTGACTCGCCTCCGAACACCGGCGGCCGAGCGACGGGTGGCGCTGGTGGACCTCGCCCACCGTACACCGATCTCGGGCTATAAAACGCCCGCGGTGTTCCTCTCTTCTTCCTCACACCGGGCCTCGCTTCCACTTCTCCTTCCTTCTCCTCCATAGCTGCTGGCAGGAGCTCGAGCCGAGGCTCTAATGGCGGAGGCAATGCCGGACTGGTATGTGGTCCTGGTGTGTGGAGGCTTAGCGGTGCTGCTGGGGTTCTCCGTGCTGCTGTGTGCGATGATCCTGGATGATCGTCGTGATGCTGCCGCACGAGTGTTAGCTCTTCGCGGTGGCGGCGATCATGAGGATTAGGCGCGGCATCGGGGCTGACTGCCGTCGGAGTGCCGGGACAGCTCGCGCTCGAATGAACACTCACAAATTTCTCTCACTGAGACAGTGGTGTCCTCGAGTGTGGTTAGATAGGCGCAAAAATGTGCTCAAGGATTTGTAATAGTGCTCGTGGTCGAGTGGTGGCTGCGGAGAGTTTGCTGTAACGACGATGCACGAATAAAAAATCTATGCCGGGAAAAAAATGCATATATACGCAGCACTAACTCGGGGAAAAGAAATCTCCTCGAAAACATGTTGCGAGAGAAGAAATAATTAAAACAAAACTAACAGCAGTAACACTGCTCACAAAACAGGAACTAAATAAAATCGGATCCGTCTGCACAAGGATTTTACGAACATGCTGCAACACATAAATACCAATACTGGGACAATAAATACATCGGAGGCGTTTACATGGAAAACGGTAAAAAGACAGGGTCCTGAGAAAATGCCTCTGGCACTGGGGCACACTCCTCTTCTATCGGGGGAAGCGGGTTGACCAGACGATGAATGCGCCCTTCTTGGTCAGGCCTCAGTGGCCTGCCAATAGCGATCCGAGGATTTAAATCAGCGAGGCTCTGGAGATAGCCCATTACTCGCTGCGTTAAACGCTCCTGAGCAATGACGTACTGGGCAAGGTTGGCCAGTACTGGATCTCTCTCAATGCGCCCACCGGGAAAAGATGCAACTTCTCCGGGTGCTGCACGGCTCGGAAAATAATAGTATCCTCGCTCGCTGGCATAGGGCACTGCGAACCGAAGGCTAGTGAGCGCCTCGTACGCAGCAGCTTCTATGGCCATCTGCGGAGTCGGCATGGATTTCCCCACGAAGGAGACTTCCGTTGGATCTTGGTTTGGCTATGCGGGAGGGATGTGCACCACTGCCCAATATTTCGAGTTGGACGGAGAGATCCTCGATTTGAGCAGCTCGTACTGGGGTGGACGGGTGGCACTCATAGTACTGCAGGTAAAGTCCCACAATAACTTGACAAAACTGCCCGGGGTCGCGTCTGAGGTTCTCAGATGGATACTAGGGGTCGACATGGCAAGGAATGGCTGTGAGTGCTGCGCACAAAGGTGAGGGGTGCTTAGCAAGGTTACGAAGTGGCCTTTATATAGCACCGGGGCTGGGATATCTACCGGGGTGAAGGGTAACTGGCTGCCGATCCTGTACTCGGGTCAAATCCACAGATATCCACATCACATAAAGGTGACGCATTACTGTGGGCGCTGACGGGGTTGGTCTAGGCAGCTGTGCCTGATATACAAAAAAATAAAGCAACTGTACACCAACGCACACATGCATAGCTACTACTCCAAAAATCAGAGTGCTCAAACAGACAGCATGCAACAAAAGCGATACAAGGCCACACATTACAAAGCGCAGGAAAACTAAGGCTCGATAGAACTTTGAGCGACTTAGTCTACTTCGTTAATGTCTAAGTGGGCTGGCCTTGCGGACGCCGATGCTTCTCCACGGTTCTCACCGTCGGGATTCGCTGGTTGAGGCTGAGGTGCTGCAGGGTCGGGAAGATGGTGATGACCATCCCGGGGGTTGTTGGCCCAAATCCCGTTGGAATGGGTTTCCAAAAGGCGACGAAGCGCTTCTGGAGTTAAAGTGCTCTGGTTGATGGCGGGCGTAGACCTCAAGGGATCGATCGGGTGCCCGAACAGCACGACTGGGTTGTTGGTGGCGGCCTCCACTTCTCTCCTTGCCGGGGCTCGGCGAACCAGCTCTCCACGAGCTGCGATCAGATCAAGAGTGACCTGGTCGAACAGTTGTTCTAGTGCGCTTACATAGCGCACCAGATGCAACAGCGCAGGATCCGTCTCGTGGTCTCCGTCGGCAACTTGGGGCGGCCTACCATACCCGTCACGACTGGGTAGTAGTAGAACGAGCGACAGTTAACTCTGGGCGACAAGTGCCGGAGTTGAACTAGAGCTTCTCGGGCTGCCAGTTGGATGGCTTGCGGCTCGAAGGAAGTTGTCCTTCCAGTGAACCTGTAGGGGCGTTCTGGCGACAGACCCCTACCGTAGATGTGCAAAGTGGCCCAGTACTGACGGCTCTCACCGTACATGGGTCCCTGGTACACAACATACTCAGGAGGCTCTTCTAACGCATAGGCACGGCGGGTGAGGTTTGCGAGCACGGTCACAAAACCTCCAAGGTTGGTCGCTGTGGTCTCATTGTGGACAATGGGACCAGGCATTGTGGCTCGGTTTGGGTGAAAGAGGCTGTGTTGTGATTGAGGCTAGCGTGCCCTTTTTATAGGGAAAGGGGACGGAGTCTTCCCCCGCACGCTTGCGAAAGAGACAGGTTGGGTGTCGGTCACTGGCGCGTGATCGACGGGCTAGGCGGATAGGTTGGGCACCGTCCGCCGAAAAGGGCGTTGGGTCACTGCGGGGCTACCTTACGCGGGAAGCTTGACCGGGGTTAGGCTAAGGTCTGATGGTTTGGGTTAACCTAGGTTTATTGACCTGGCTAAGATAGGATTAGCCAATGGTCAGCCTGGCTCTGATACCAAGTCTGTCACAGGCCGTATTTCTGGGAATTTATATCCTGAAAATCCGGTCGTGACAACCATTGCCATCAGCTTACCTGACCTTGTAATGCAGGTCCTAGCAGTTCCAACCTCAACCAGAACGTGCTGACCATGCTGAAGGCAGTTTACACTTTGGTGGAGCAACTTTACACCGGGTCACACCTTGCTTTAGCCGTTGTGGCTCTGTCCAATGAGGTTCCCACTCACCTGGCAGACGTACTCAGGCGGCATGCCGTACTTCCTCAACGCTTCCAAGAGCTGAGACGGGCTTTTGCAAGAGCCAGAGCTATCGCTGCTCTGAGCCGGGCCAAGGCGTTTCTATCGGAGCTAGACCCGGCTGACATCGCTCTTGGATACCCCAGCCTGAAGGAAGACGGCACCCCCCTTTGACCAGAAAGACTTCGCCGCCTATGTGAAGAGCGTGCGCCCGGTGGCCACCTTGATTGGGAATGACACAGACCTTACCAAGTATCAACCGGGCTATGACGCGGAGAATCAGAGGATCCCAACTCCACGCTATGAAGCAGTCAGCCTGATCCCTCCGACTCGTAAGCATACCTTCGCCCCAGAAGTTGACCCGGCCGGGTTAATTGATGATGAGGCTCAATTTGAAGCTTTGAGCAGCATTGACTGGAAATCATAAACCTTCCAGGTCATGGAAACAGCCGGAGGAGCGGAGAGGGATGAGCCGGAAGCTTCAACCCAACAAGCACCTTTGATTACTTAGGCAGCTCATGGTTACGCCTTATAAACAATGCCTCACCTTTTGGACTCGGGGAGTCCTGTAATAGAGTAGGACAAACACTTAGTTTTGTCATGCCATCGTGCACGTGTGGAGTGCTTAACTCCGTTGAAGCTGCTCTTTTATATTCCTCCGGGTTATGTTTGATCATTTACTTTCCTTAAGTTTAAAGAACTGTCTTTCATTGTCCTGCATAGAAAACAAATCACAAGTCTCTAGGCGGCTTTCCGCACCGAGAGTCATATATTTTACATATAGCCCGGAATATTAACCAAAGTCATAAAAGACCGGCTCTCAATTATATCTTCGAGGTAACCATAATAGCATACCTGCAAGCCTTCAAGTACACTTCCGGTTTATGTAACCCAAATAATGAGGTTGAGAACTCAACTCTGGCTCACCAGCATCAATAATGCTTATTGTGTGCTATCAACATTGTTAATCAAAGTTAAACCGGCGGAGTAAGAACCGCCCTTGCACACTGTTGATATGATCAAAAGAACTTGTTGCAAACCAAAAGATCAAAACTTAGGGGCTTCTGGTTCGAATACGACCAGAGAACCGTCCCAAAGGGGTTAAGCTAAGATTCGAATGCGATCATATAGCCCCCAGTGGCTTTGGCGTTGCCTATCAAGAGCGTACCGACGGCTATGTTCTCTTAGGTTCGGATACGACCCATGTTTGAACAGGAAGCCCCCAAATGACCTTAAGAGTTGTTTAACGACGCTGATTCGAATACGATCCACGTCGGTTCCCAAAGGGGGTTGAGCTATGATTCAAATATGATCAAGAAAAACTCCCCAATGAGCTCGGCAATTTGCCAATCAAGTGGGTATCGACAGCTATGTTCTCTTTCGTTCGAATACGACCTATGTTTGAACAGGAAGCCCCCAAGTGATCATATTGTTAACGGCTAGATTTGAATACGATCGTAAGCCGGATCCACCTCCAAGTGACCATGTAATGTTGTAATGGAAATAACACATTTACCTTTGGAGGAGAAAAGGACAAAGGTCCTGCTTTATTATTTATCATAATATATACATGGCTATAGAAATACGTACATTATGAGAGCCGGTGGCTCAAGTGTAATAAGGCCGAAGCTGAGCTATGTTCCACGGCCGACGGGTCTCTTCCTCCGACTTACGTGAATCTTTGTGCTCCCGAACATCGATAAGGCAGTATGACCCGTTGTACAAGTTCTTGCTGACCACAAAGGGCCCTTCCCAAGGCGAGGATAACTTGTGTGCATCTGTTTGATCTTGGATGAGCCGAAGCACCAGATCGCCTTCCTGGAAGACCCTGGACTTAACCCGGCGGCTGTGATAGCGGCGCAGGTCTTGTTGGTAAATCGCCGAGCGAGCTGCTGCCACATCACGCTGTTCGTCCAACAAGTCAAGAGCATCTTGGCGCGCCCGCTCATTATCTGCCTCAACATAAGCCGCCACTCGAGGCGAGTCATGACGGATGTCGCTAGGGAGGACCGCCTCCGCTCCATAAACCATGAAGAAAGGCGTGTAACCCGTAGACCTGTTATGAGTAGTATTGGTGCTCCATAACACGGAGGGTAACTCCTCCACCCAACAACCCGGCGTCCGTTGCAAAGGGGTCAAAAGTCGGGGCTTGGTGCCCTTCAAGATTTCCTGATTGGCTCTCTCAGCTTGACCATTGGACTGAGGATGAGCCACTGATGAAACATCAAGCCGAATATGCTCTCGTTGACAAAACTCCTCCATGGCGCCTTTAGACAAATTGGTACCATTGCCAGTTATAATGTTGTGTGGAAAACCAAAGCGAAATATCACCCTCTTCATGAACTGAACCGCTGTGGCTGCGTCACACTTACTAACTGGCTCTGCTTCAACCCACTTTGTGAACTTGTCGACCGCCACCAAGAGGTGGGTCTTCTTATCCTTGGATCTTTTAAAAGGCCCAACCATATCAAGCCCCCAGACCGCAAATGGCCAAGTAATTGGAATCATCCTCAATTCTTGAGCCGGCACATGAGCCCGTCGCGAGAACCTCTGGCAACCGTCACATTTGTTGACCAAATCCTCTGCATCAGCATGAGCCGTCAGCCAATAAAACCATGAAGGAAAGCCTTGGCCACAAGGGATTTTGAGCCGGCATGATGGCCACAATCCCCCTCATGAATTTCACGTAAAATTTCTTGACCTTCCTCAGGGGAAACACAACGCTGGAAAGTTCCAGTGACACTGCGACGATGCAGCTCGCCATTGATAATTATCATTGACTTAGACCGCCGGGTTATTTGTCTGGCCAAAGTTTCATCCTCAGGAAATTCTCCCCGGGTCATGTAAGCCAAGTATGGTACTGTCCAGTCTGGGGTAATGTGGAGAGCCGCGACCAATTGTGCCTCCGGGTCAGGAACAGCCAAGTCTTCCTCTGTAGGCAACTTAATAGAAGGGTTATGCAAAATGTCCAAGAAAGTATTAGGCGGCACTGGCTTTCGCTGAGAGCCCAGCCGGCTTAATGCATCAGCCGCCTCGTTCTTCCTGCGATCGATGTGCTCTACTTGGTAACCCTGAAAATGTCCAGCAATGGCATCAACTTCGCGGCGATAAGCCGCCATGAGAGGGTCCTTGGAATCCCACTTGTCTGACACTTGTTGGGCCACTAAATCTGAGTCGCCAAAGCACCTTACACGGCTCAAGCTCATCTCCTTAGCCATCCGAAGACCATGGAGCAAGGCCTCGTACTCAGCCGCATTGTTAGTACAGGGAAACATCAACCGTAGCACATAGCAAAACTTGTCACCTCGAGGGGAAGTAAATACAACTCCAGCCCCCGAGCCCTCCAATTGTCTAGACCCGTCGAAGTGAATAGTCCACTATGTATTATCCGGTTTCTCTTCAGGCACCTGCAGCTCTGTCCAATCGTTGATGAAATCCACCAATGCTTGAGATTTGATAGCAGTGCGTGGCACGTATTTCAGACCATGAGGCCCAAGTTCTATAGCCCACTTAGCCACTCTTCCTGTGGCTTCTTTGTTTTGGATGATATCTCCTAGGGGAGCAGAACTAACCACAGTGACAGGGTGACCCTGGAAATAATGCTTAAGCTTCCGGCTTGCCATGAATACCCCATAAACAAGCTTCTGCCAATGTGGATACCGTTGCTTAGACTCAATGAGTACTTCGCTGACGTAGTAAACCGGCCGCTGAACCGGATACTCCTTACCCGCTTCCTTACGCTCCACCACCACAGCCACACTGACGGCATGTGTGTTAGCGGCTACATACAGCAATAAGGGCTCCTTGTCAACAGGAGCAGCAAGGACTGGGGGCTCAGCCAGCTGTCTCTTCAAATCCTCAAAATCAGTATTAGCAGCATCATTCCAGATAAAGTCATCTGTTTTCTTCATCATCTGGTACAGTGGCATGGCCTTTTCACCCAAACGGCTTATAAACCGGCTCAAAGCGGCGATGCGACCAGCCAGACGCTGGACGTCGTTTATGCACGCCGGCTTAGCTAGAGCGGTGATTGCTTTGATGTTTTCCGGGTTAGCTTCAATGCCTCTATGAGAAACCAGAAAACCCAAGAGCTTGCCAGCGGGAACACCAAAAACACACTTGGCCGGGTTAAGCATCATCTTGTAAACCCGGAGATTATCAAAGGTTTCTCTAAGATCATCTACCAAGGTCTCCTTCTCCCTGGATTTAACCACGATATCATCCACATAGGCATGAATGTTGCGCCCAATCTGGTTATGAAGACAATTCGACACACAACGCTGGTAAGTCGCCTGTGCACTCTTGAGTCCAAAAGGCATAGACACATAACAGAAGGCTCCAAAGGGAGTGATGAACATCGTCTTCTCCTGGTCCTTAACTGCCATTTTAATCTGATGATATCCAGAATAAGCATCCAAAAAACTTAAGCGCTCACAACCCGCCGTAGCATCAATAATTTTATCAATACGGGGGAGAGCAAAAGGATCAGCCGGACAAGCCTTGTTTAAATCCATGTAGTCCGCACACATCCGCCAGGTGCCGTTCTTCTTGAGCACGAGCACCGGGTTAGCTAACCATTCTGGATGAAAAACTTCAACAATAAACCCGGCCGCCAAGAGCCGGGCTACCTCCTCACCAATGGCTTTCCGCCTCTCCTCATTAAACCGCCGGAGGAATTTCCTAACCGGCTTAAATTTTGGATCAATATTGAGAGTGTGCTCAGCGAGTTCTCTAGGTACACCCGGCATGTCAGAAGGTTTCCATGCAAAAATGTCCCTGTTCTCACGGATGAACTCGATGAGCGCGCCTTCCTATTTCGGATCCAGATTGGCACTGATACTGAACTGGTGAGATGAATCACCTGGAACAAAGTCAACAAGTTTAGTCTCATCAGCTGACTTAAATTTCATTACCGGCTCATGCTCCGTGGTTGGCTTTTTCAAAGACGTCATATCTGTCGGGTCAACATTGTCCTTGTAAAACTTCAACTCCTCTGTTGCACAAACGGCTTCAGCGTAAGCCGCGTCACCTTCCTCACACTCCAAGGCTATCCTTCGGCTGCCATGAACCGTAATGGTCCCATTGTGACCCGGCATCTTGAGCTGCAAATACACGTAACACGGCCGTGCCATGAACCTGGCGTAAGCCGGCCGCCCAAATAAAGCATGATACAGACTTCTTATCTTAACCACCTCAAAGGTCAGTTTTTCCGCCCTGTAGTTGTACTCATCTCCAAAGGCCACTTCCAGCTCGATCTTACCGACTGGATATGCCGACTTGCCGGGCACCACGCCATGGAAAATAGTATTGGATTGGCTGAGGTTTTTATCAGTTAAACCCATACGACGGAAGGTCTCATAATAGTGAATTTATATCCCCCAACCTGCGGAGCCACCACCAAGGCCAGATGACCCGGATTATCAAGCCGGGGAGGATGATCTTCCCTACTCCACACAATAGGCTGCTCAGACCATCTTAAATAGCATGGAACCGCCGGCTCAACAGCATTCACAGCCCTTTTATGGAGCTTCTGCTCTCGCTTGCACAGACTGGTAGTAAACATATGATACTGCCCACCATTGAGCTGCTTTGGATTGGTCTGGTATCCACCTGCTGCTGCTGCTGATGACCCTGGCCAGACTGCTGATTAAAGCCCCCTGGAACATTCTGAGAATTGGAATTTGAGCCGCCGCCCGGGCCATGAAAGCCGCCGGCGCCTGAGCCGCCGCCCGGGCCATTGTTGCCATTGAAAGCATTGGAATTCTTAAAGGCCTTCATGATTGCGCAGTCCTTCCATAGATGAGTGGCCGGCTTTTCCCTGGAGCCATGCCTTGGGCAAGGCTCATTTAACAATTGTTCAAGCATCGGGCCTGTCCCGCCGGCTCGGGGAGGTGGTCTCCCTTGCGCTGGTGGTTGTTACCCTGTGAATTGGCGTTGGCCACAAATTCCATACTGCCATCAGCCTTATGCTTGTTACCTCCTTGGTTCGCCGGGTTATGCTGGGGGCCCTTGCCATTGCCATTCCGTTTTCCCTTCCCTGTCCTTTCATCATCCGACACGGGATCCTTGGTACTATCAGAGTCGGCGTACTTGACCAGAGCCGCCATCAGCGTACCCATATCATTGCAATCGCGCTTGAGCCACCCGAGCTTCATCTTCAGGGACGCAAAACGACAATTCTGCTCTAACATTAAGACTGCAGAGCCGGCATCCATCTTATCATATGAATGTATTATCTCTTTGACCGGCAAACCCAATGGGGTGTAGACTCACCCTCCTGCTGCTTGCAGTTAGTCAAATCCACAATTGACATAGATTGCCTACATGTATCTTTGAAGTTTTGGATGAACCGGGCTTTTAGCTCAGCCCAAGACCCGATAGAGTTCGGTGGCAGCCCTTTCAACCAAGCGCGGGCAGTCCCATCTAACATCATGGTGAAGTACTTGGCCATTGCCGCTTCACTGACCTCCAGTAACTCCATAGCCATCTCGTAACTCTCGATCCATGCTCCGAGTTGTAAATCAGCCGTGTAATTAGGTTCCTTCCTGGGCCCTTTGAAATCCTTGGGCAGACGTTCATTACGGAGAGCCGGCACCAGACAAGGAACACCTCCAGTCCTCGTAGGTATACCCACATCGATGGAAGCCGTCGGATAAGCCGGGAGTGGCTGGTAAGCTGTCAACTGAGCCGCCTGCTCCGCCTCTTGTCGTGCTCTGTCTTGGTCTACCGCGTTAAAAGCTCCATTATGAACCGGGCCGTGGCCTGGAGGCAAGTCACGGCGTCGGACATTGCTAGAGCCGGTCGCTGAGACCATGTGTCTGCTATAACTCGGGCTCCGGCCTGGACGAGGGGTTGAATGAATCCTGTCCCGGCTATATGAATATGCCTCCTGTTGCGCCAGAGCCGTCTGAAGAAGTTCTCTGACCCGGCGGGTTTCAACCGCCGTCGGAGAGTCGCCCTTGATTGGGAGAGCCGCCAGTCGCGCTGCCGCGGCGACCATGTTTTCCAACGGGTTGGCATAATGACCCGGTGGTATTGGCACGTAATGAGGCGGGGCAGCGTTCACCCGGGGAGGCCCCATCACTTGGGGCTGAATTGGCGTTCCAGCCCCGGGCGCCGTGATCTCTGGCGGGTTACTGGGCCCTGCACCAGGCGTGTTGAAGAGGTTTCGAGGATCGTAAACCGGAGGGAGTCGAGATTGGCCTTTTCATGCCTCCTTCTCATGACCTCATTGGACGCGTTCTGATCCATCGTGAGCCGGAAAGACTGCGCCTGAATCTGTTGAGTCTGGGCATCGAGAGCCGCCCTCTCTGCAGCCATCCTGATCCCTTACGCCGCCAGATCCTCCTTGGCCTTTGCTAGATCCAACTTTAACTATGCCACCTCCGCGTCATGCTGAGCTTGATCCGCTGGGGCGACCGTAGCGGTTAACAGGGCCGTCATCTTGTCTGTGAGATCCATCAGCACCTGAGCCGGCGGGGGCACAGGGCTTCCTGCCCCGGCGGCGGGGTTTTCAACAGGTTGTGCACCAGCCATAAAGATTCCAACCCGGCTCAGCGGCTCAAAGGGGTCCGGAATACTGTCGCCATCGGAACAACCCCTGAGCCTGTCATCTTGAAGTTGGTATAACGAGTCGGTCTCCTCTGTGGATGACTCGCCGTCAGAGCGAGCGGCCATCTCCTCGCCAGATCCAGATCTTTCAGAGAGTCCTCCATGGACGCATCCTACGAAAGCATGCTTCAAGGCACGCAGAGTCCGGGCGGGTCGTGCACGCTGAGCCGTCTCGATGAGATCGGCGCAGAGGTCCGGCTCAAGGCCCGGCTCACCAATCTTGCCAATAAAGACATGGATTCCACCGAAGGGGACCCGGTACCCGTCCTCGATTGAGCCGGCGTCGGGGCCCCAGTTTGCAACATCGATGTAGAGCTTGCCAGGACGACTCTTGGTCATCCGGCCCACAACGTATCCCTTGAGCCCTTCGAAGCTGCCCTTCAATAACTCAAATCCACCGTGCGCGTGCCCCACGGTGGGCGCCAACTGTCGTCGAATTGTCACGGCAGATGCCCTCATGCAAGGACTTAGTCGTGGAGCCATCGCAGCTAGGAAGCTTAAAGGGGTTAAGCGGGACATGGAACACGAGGATTATATTGGTTCGGCCCCTTACGGTGAGGGTAAAAGCCTACGTCCAGTTGAGGTGGTATTACTTACGGTTTCGATGACCAGGGAGCTAAAGTGCTTTGCCTGAGTATCGATCTGTTGTCCTCATCCTGAACCGCCGCCGGGTCATCCCTTTATATAGAGAGGTTGACGCCCAGCGGCTCTCAGAGTCCCGGCCTGCTTATAACAGCATCCGGCCCGGACTCTTAACAACTCTTGCCTTACATTACAAGTCTTGCATAACGGCGGTTTATCACTACGGGCCTTAAGCCGCCTCCGGGTCTTAAGCCCATTATTGATCCGCCATCCTTAAGCTTGGTACTGGGCTTCAGGTGATGATCATTATGACGTAACCCGGCCCCTCCTGGGCGGGTGATTCTAACGGTTATATCCTCAACACATACTGTAGTACTCCTCCATTGCAGTAGTAATCCATCATTGTTCGACTTTCCGAAGAGGTGAAGAGCCAAGCGCAGCCCGGACACTCGTGTGGCAGTTTCATGTGTAGAGTAGTCTAGGATAGTATGTACCGTGCCTGTAAGCTTAAAATCGTTGGGGTCGGCTCCATGATTTTTTTATTAAAATAATCTTCTGGCCCTACCTGTCATCCTAGTGATTGTAATTTGCACGCTCATCTGGTCAAGACAGGAATATATATTTTAATTTGTGGTGGGGTAAATGTTAGAGGTTGCAGCAAATATAGAGTATACAACAAGCTATCCCTCCCGCACGCGGTGGACGGACATGCAACAGTGGATTCGATACATTAGAAGTAGTAGTAACATCATTGTTCGTCTTCTCGAAGAGGCGAAGAGCCAAGCGTAACCCGAACATGGCAGTTGCGAACGCTCGCCACAGTGTGTTTGGTTGCATTCTCATCTCAACTAGTTGTTCCCTCTTCATGCATGCTCATCCCAGCACCCCTCTTCATGCATGCTCCTAGTGTATTTGTGTTAAGATAGTGTGGACTCATGCACCCTTCATACACCCTACCAAACATCAAAGCATCAGCGCATATCACGAAGCATTCGTGCCAGCATGCCATACACCAAATCACAGCGAGGTGCTACAGTCGAGACTCACCGGTCACCTCGGTGTGGCCGTCATGACCCGTCATATCACAAAACCCACACCTTTACCAGCAGTGGTAAAGTGGCCTCGAAGTGGCCTCGAAGTTGGACTAGACGAAGGAACCATCATTTCACTGGAACACTCATTGAAGCCCTTTCTCCTCTTTCCTGAAGAAAACCTCACTCCAGGCTACTCACTTCTGCCATTTTTCTTCTGTACCGATGAAGGAAAGGTGGGCGAATCAGTGATGCTACTATATTTTCATTCCAAGAATCTTCTTTTTGCGAAGCACCGACCAATTCTCACATCCTATTCTTTTCCCGTTTTCATTGCGATTGTGCTTTCCTTTCGATTACTTTTTGTTTGTCAGTTCATTGATGGATCCTGGAGCACTAGGCAAAGAGTTGCCGGCGGACAACCCACATGAGACAGCTTTCTCCAGGAAGCGAGCACCGACCAACGAGTTGACCATGTTGGCGGGCCAACCCATGGAGACGAAGAACTCCAACAAACAAGCACTGGCCAAAGAGTTGACACGTTGGCGGACGAACTCCTCAAAGAAAGTTCAAAGAACAGCAAGGGCCCCACCATGCCTACCCCAGAAACTCTAATGGACACCTATGCGAGGCTCAAGGCTGAGTCTGGGGAGATAGTAGCCGTTGAGAAGCAGTATTCGCCTGGCAAGGTGATGGCCCCCATCGAGGACGAGGAGATGGCCCCCGGAGGGATTGGATCCCCCGGTGAGCTGCACAAGGTAAAAAATAATTGCTGACCATCATTGTGGTTTTTGATTATTTGCAATGTGCTAGCTAATATGTTAGGGTTGTGCAGGTGTGGGTGGATGTCCTTGATTATTCCGATGTCGCGGATCGTCCTATGGACAACGCCCCATAGATCCTTTTTGATGTCGCGGTCCGTCCTGTTGACATCGCCCCGGAGATCGATTTTGATTCCGCTGACATCGCCCCAGAGATTGATTCCTGGTCTCGCGGTGGACATCGCCCCAGAGATCGATTCCCATTCCGCTGTCCGTGCTGTGCTCATTACCCGAGAGATCAATGGCAAGAAATAGTTGGTCGCGCTAGTCCTTCAGGGTAGTTTTCATTATGTTTAATTACCAGAACGATGCGTGTTATCAAACCATCTTAGGGCTACTGCACTGTCTTGTGTGGGCGGTACTTGCTACTTTTGTTTGATAGTGAATCATGCAAACCCTCTCCGAGTTGTGGAAACAAATGTATCATGACCAACTTTTGATGTAATACATGGCATGCTTAGATGTAAGTTTGAACTGTTTATCATATCAGCAGGGCTTGTTTGATGATTCTTGGTGTTAGTAGGCTAGCTACTGTGCGAGCTATAGTACTTGCAAAACACTCACCGAAGAGAAACGTTGGGGCTGGTGAGCTCGTGGTACGCTTATACTGATCCGTCCTCGATCGGCCAATAGCCCAAGCTCCTAAAATTGTAGGCTTAGCGATTGATCAGACAATAGTCGACACAGATAAATTCAGGCCTCATTTGGTTCATAGGGTAGGAAAATCATAGCAAAAGTACAGAGACGTAAACACAAAATCATAGCAGTACAAAGACGTACTCCCTCCGTTCCAAAATAGATGACTCAACTTTGTACAACTAACTTTTAAACGGAGGGAGTACAAATCCTAGGCGGGCTAGTTTGGCCTAGTGGGTTTCAGTGATATGACATGGTACAGTGCCGTCCAGTCTTCGCATGTCGTAGCAGTACTGCGGGTATAGTAAGTTTCCTTGAAGAAGCGGAATTCAACGAAGTCATGATGGTTACTTCGTCTGACCAACTTACAGTGGGAAAGGTTGGGCATGCGCTACGGCCGGGGTGGACCAGGATAATTTTGTGCATGGCAGGTGGACCAGGATGGTCGACGTCCCACATGTCGGCGAATGAAAGTATTATTTCCGATATAGTGGACGAGCAACGAGTATTCATTGCTTATTTTTGATGAAAGCTATTGTCTCCACTGTTACGACGGATGAGTGTGCAACACGGCAGCCCAGTGAACTTGGCATGTGCACCACTCCCTCCTTCCTCATGTAATACTACCATAGTGTTAACTATAAGGTTGGCTATAAGGTTACAACTTTTTCTCACTTTCTCTCTATCTATTTCCTCTCAAATGTTTTTTACCTTTCTTTTTTTAGACACAATTGTTTTTTCATGCCTCTTTTTTAAAGAATTAGTTTTTATACCTAGGAGCACGTGTAGAGATGGGCTCCTGCAGATCCCACTCCTTGACTTTGTCAATGCCTCTCTCTCCTCCACATAAGGGTGGTCATAGTGGGAGTAACTTAGCAAGTAACATAACACACTTCAAGAAAAGTTTGCTTATGTGGCATATAGTTAATGAGGAGAGAGGTGTTTGGAGTAACATAATATGTTACTGTAACATAACGCGTCCCAAGACAAAATGAGTGTACGTCTTAATAAATGATGGCTTGCATGATACTATACATATGTTACTCCCCACTATGACTACCCTAAGCGGGATTAGGGCATGTACAATGGTTCAATTGTAGGGATGCCACATAGGATAAATGATGAGGTGGAGGAAAGAGAAATCATAAGAAAAGGCTTGTCTTCTCTTATTTAAGATAAGACAAGAGATGATCTCTTAGCACAATATGTTTCACCATGTTTTTAGGAATAACTAGTTATTGAAGATAAGGCTAAGAGATGATCCATTGTACACATGTTTTTTTGTTCATCTCTAAATTACATGCAAGACTTATGATAAGACTATCTGATCAACCATGGTACTACTTGCTATGAATGCAGGCACCTGGCGTCTGAGAGCATCCACAATGTATCATTATACTGCCTCTAGAGCTACCTCTAAGCCCTTAGAGGATGTTGCTATACACTGCTGGACCAAGCCTCTAGGGAAAATTCTCTAGCGTCGCCTCTAACACAAGAGGCTACCTCTAAGCCATTTCTTTGCACTAAAATAATTCCATGGCCCTACTTACAATCCCTGTAGCATATATATTTATTCAGATTTGGCCTAAGATGGTTGGAGAGAGTAAATATTTTATGTTACATATGGGCTCCACCTTAGAGGCTGCGTGCCACAGCTATACATTGTGTTTCTTTTAACACACTCTTGATGCCCCGAGGGGGGAGTGCGTAGGGGGAGGTGGTGGAGTGGGGGGGGTTCTGGTGGGCCAGGGCGGTCAGAAGCAGGCTTGGAAGCGGTCCGGACTCCCGCATGACCCACCTCACATTATCACCATATATATTTCTTGGAGTCCGTGCGCGGCGGGCGGGCGATCTCTTCTCCCTCCCCCATCTCTCTCTTCCCAGCCAACGCCCGCCGAGCGATTAGATTTCGGCTATTGACGGTTTATTCAATTGTAGTCCCACATGTCAGTGAAAATGCGAGACAATGTGTGTTCCCTCTGGTGAGCGGCATGCGAGCCGGACTGTCGGGGGTGCGACGCGTATGAGTCGTAAGTGTGCCGCCTTTTCCTTTTGAACTTGCAAAGAATAACATTTTCATGCGATCGATCATAGAAATCCAGAACAAAATGACGAGGGCGGTGCTTTCCCGCGCGTTAGGCGGGCTAGTCTGAGTGATATGATGTGCTACAGTGCCGTCCACTTGCGCCATTTTTATGTAAGCAAGAGTCTACACTCTTACGTGGGAGGAGTGCAAAACACGGCGGATCTGATTTTGATCGAGGGATAATTGTTCCCTACAAAATATGGAGCACTGTTAGCGATTATAGCATGATAGTTAGGGCATCTCTAGCGCTGGCCCTCAAATTTACACCAGCATCTTTCCGAGGACACTGATGGATGCCATCCAATGCTGCCCTCATACCTTTCGATAACTATATGAACTAACCGGATGAAATTCGTGCAAACAAAGCAAATTTCAAATTAACTGGATGAAATTCATTACATTTCGAAAACTTTTCCTATAAACTGGACGAAATTCATTCCATATTTCACACAAACCATACTAAAACCTACTGTAAACCTAATCTAAATGATTGTCGGCGCCCGACCACCATGTCCGGCGATGAACCCGAGAAAGCCTGCCATTGGCTTTGCCTCCTCCTCTTCCGCCTTGATAACCTCCTCCTCCAGAGCACAAGGTTCTAAAGATTTCCGCCTCCACATCGCCGTCAAGCGGCTAATCGGCCGCCGATGTTTATCCCACCAAGCTTGGCGTCGACTGAGTGGAGGAGTGGTGGCCTTCCTGGGACCAGAGCGGCGGCGACCTACCGTGTACTACTCTTCCTCGCTGCCAACTGCGCCCGCGCACGCACACCGACTTCGTGGTCGTGGTGGCGGAGGGCTGCCAGGGGGAGCCGGCGATGTCCTTCGTCTGCTCCTGCGATAGTACGTCCAAGAGAGCTTTGGAGCGCGCCCACAGCGGAGCCGCAGATGTTCTTCGTCTACTCCTACGACAGTACGTCCAAGAGAGCTTTGGAGCACCAGCAGGCCATGGTTGGAGTGATGCCGACAGAAGGAAGGGATCGGAGGAGAATGAGTGTGGGTCTTTGGCTATGGCTGGGAGCTGGGGCTCAAGTTAATATAGCGGGCGAATGGCAATCATCCGCGGCAGACGGAAGGATGGCTAGTGCTGGAGTAGGTTCGTCGGCAGCCGCGTGTCATTAACATGGGTGGCGGACGGAAGGATAGCCGTGGTGTCGTTAACGCGAAATAGTCGCTTGCACCAAGATGTCGCGCGGGTGGCGCTCTCTCGGCCATCGCGCTGCTGCAATGCCGGCGCCAGTGAGAGGTTGCGTCAGGCGTGAATGCAGATGCTGCTTGAGTGGCTTAACCGTAGGTGCGTTGTATCACTAACATGTGGGCCCAACGGGCATCTGGCCCGCATGTCAGTGACACACCAACTGCACCTACAGTTAAGGCCGGTGAATGCAGCATTGACGTTCTGGAGAGACGGTGACCGTTTCAGCGGGAAACACACGCTAGCGATGGAAGGGGTTTCGGTAGGCCAGGGTGGTCAGACGCAGGCGTGGTGGTAAAATGTGAACTCATGGATGACGAGCCTTTGAAGCGTATGTGGCACGTATTGACAACTAGGCATCCATGCAACCGCTCTTGTTGCCAGCTAGCCTTCGACGACCACCATTAGACACCACACAACCATGCATAACTTACGAATAGTGGACGAATCGATGAGACACACACTCGTGCGTAGTGGCACTATGATCGGTTGCTCACGATAGTACATACTCCGTACCATAGTACCCTCTCTAGCTAGGCAGTTTTATAGATTCTCGTTGTGATGGACGATATACATGAGGAAGGCGGCGAGTCACGACTATGATCGTTCGTGTTGAGCCAGGTGAATACATGCTCGGTGTTCGCGGAGGCCGCCAGCAAACATCTAAACAGAAAACTAATGATTGACCATGTGATTGACCATGTGTAAAAACTAATGATATCTCGAGAATTTTATCAGAAAACTGGTATCTCGACAATTTCATCAAAAAATGAAAGATGGGAGATAAGGTGAGGAGGAGTGGGGCGTGGTGGTGACTGGTGGTCGGACTGGCCGGAGGCATGGGGATGGCAGGCGCCGGCAGGAGGCAGCGGCCACCATGCTAGATTGTTCCAGAGACTTCCTTTTTTAATTGTTCAGCAATGAGGTTGTGGGAGATAAGGACGATGAACGAGGCAAGGCCTTGTCTGTAATGTGGAGAGAGGTGCGGGTATCTTTTGTAAAATTGTCATAGTTTGCTTTCTATCCGTCAGATATAGATCGGACGGTCTATATTACAAAATGGCAGGCACACCATCATCACCAACTCATTTTTTTATAAGAGTACAGATGATAAGTTTGCTAACTACTAAAGCAAAGTGGAATTTGTCCATGTTATACAAGTAAATTAAGGTGATTGCTTTATCATATGGGTATGGTTGGACGAAGGGTGGTAGGAACAAATGCTCCGCCTAGAGCATGTGTCTGTGAGATGGAGTTTTAGTGTGTGTGGGGGGGTGCGTGTGTGTGACGCGGGGTCCTCGGTGGAGGATGTAATTTAAGTGTGTGTGGCTTCATCATAGTGTATGACAGGGGCCACCAACGAGGGGGTGCGAGAGAGAAAAGGCCCGTAGAGAGGGAAGAGAAGGCGTGTGCGCGTGAGAGGAGTCGACATCGAGAGAACGTGTTTGTTTGAGAGACACCGAGGAAGACTACTATATATCGATGGTGCATGTAGGCGGGAATTAAATGAAGGGATGGTATTATTGGTTTCGGGGATATAGGGGAAGAGTGAGAGGGGGGTATCTAGAAGGAGATTGTTAAGTGTGAGTGTGTATTTTACCCATCCACGCGGAAGTTATGTGCACACAAGAAGAGAACGATTCAATGTGGCTTTAGGGTTGAGGGTAATTAACTATGTATGGAGACATAGGAGACCTTGAATGTTCATGTGCGAGAGGTATACATGTATACGTGGGATGTGTGTGCGTGCGCGCGAGCATGATCGAGATAAAAGAAAGAAGACATAAGTCATAAGATCAACGATATGGGAGAGATCAGTATGACAATATTCATGCATGTGAGAGTGCAGGGAAGAAGGCTCGATAATTTAGCATCTTTTTTTGTCTTTAAGAGATAGTGGCGTGGGCTGGAGCATGCCTCTATGGCGAGCAGAGGGAGCGAGACACAACGATTGTGCAAAAGAGATCAACCTATAAATGCATTTGTGGAGAGACATATATAGTGTGGGTGATAGGAAGCAAGAGTGCTTACGAGAAAGAAATGTTGACCGAGAAACTACAGATAGATACAGAGATAGAGATGCTAGATAGTGGGACATCAGCTAGTTTGAGTGTTGGAGATGACCGCCGGGTGGTTCAGAGGGTGAAGTTTTGTGTGTGTGAGAGAAAGATAAAAAGAGGGCACTTGACTACATGTAGAGAGAAACATATATAGTGTGCGTGATAGGAAGCAAGAGTGAGGGCGAGAAAGAAGGTTGATGGAGAAACAGATAAATAGAAAGATAAAGATGCTAGCTAGCTAGTGTGTGTTATAGATAGGAGTTGAGTGGATGAGAAGGCTGAGTTATGTGTGTCTGGGTGTGAGAGAGATAGAGAGAGTGTGCATGTGAGTCACATACAAAGAAATATCAGAGAGAAATGAGATCCTGGGAGAGGGAGTTTTGTGTTTGCGAGAGAGAAAGATATTTCACAATGAGAGTGATAGCTAGAGAGGCATATGAGGGAACGCAAGATATCTCTAGGGAGAGAGAGTGTGTGTGAGCGACATACAAGAGAATGGTGGAGAGATATGAGACCCTGGGAGATAGAGTTTGTTTTTGTGTGTGAGAAAGAGATATTTAAGAGGAAGAGTCGTAGCTTCTCATATCTAAGGAGCAAAAGACATCTCCATGTGATAGGGGGTGTGCGAGTGGCACATAGGGGAATAGTAGAGAGAAATGAGACCCCGGGAGACGAAGTTTGTGTTTGTGTGAGAGAAAGAGATTTCACATGGAGAATCATAATTAGAGACACATAGCAGGGAGCAATATATACTTAGAGAGAGATAGAGTGATGAAGGTCGAGGGAGAGAGTACCGTCAGTGTGTTGCGAAGATAAAAGATCATTGTCGACATACAGGTAGCACGAGAGATACCCGAGAGACGATGAACACGTATAGGTCTAGAGAGATACTCCTATATAAGCATGAGTGATAGCTATACGAGACGAATATCTGGATTAAAGTGGATTCAAATATTTAAACTGGAGTTCACGACATCGATAATATCATAACGCAAATTTGTGTATGAAACATGCATATTGATTTGAATTTCGGGACACGTGTAATGTTATATAGTTTATCAATATTAGTGATCCATAGATTCTTTAATTAGAGACAATGCATTATTTATATGCAATTAATCTTTAAACGGGATTACACTATATGTTGCGTGTGTGAAACACATTATATATGTTTGAGAAGTAAAAAAACCCGCATGAAACACAGATTAATTGGAGACAGTTAGCGAGGAATGCATACATTGGATTTCAACATAAAGTGGTTTCAAATATTTGGAAATCCAAATTACAGCCATATGAATCTGACATCATGCCATTTGTAAATCATATTTATGTATAAAGGGTGTTTTGCTTTTGAAAGTATATATAAAAATGATGTATATATAATTTATTCCAATCGCAAATGGATCCTGCCCGAACAAAAATAGAATACAAACTGGATTCGAATTGAGTTGGCACGGTAAACGTGCACTCTTGCTCTGCAAAAATTTGAATGAAGCGGGGAAAGTCGCAGTAACCGCCTGAATCCAAAATCTACGAGATGGAAATTACTGCCTATCCCTGACACGCAAAGCCTATCGGCTCGATTTCTACAGGTTTCGATAGGGGTTGGTTTGTAATTTCACTCAAACATGACATAACCGCCTCTCACCCTGATTCATACACGGTGGGTGCCAAAACACAGTGTCTCCTCGACCGAAATTGACTCCCTCCCCGATTCATACACGGTGGGCGCCAAAAACAAACTCTCGTCGGCAAATATTCAGTGTATGCGAGATTACCGTCCTATCCCCAACCGACTAATATTGCTGTGATGTAGGAAATTTTAAACGGGAGCTAAGTTTGTAAATTTCCTCGCATTTGGGACAAGCGTGCCCTGAAGACATGGTTCCCCCTTCCTCTCTCCCTCCATTTCCCTATTCGTACTCCGTGGGCGCCAAAACACCCCCTCCACCCGAGCATCCTACGTCCGACACCCCATCGACCATTGTCCTCCTCCACCATGCCGGAGCTGATACCCCGACGCTGTCGGCCATTATAAGAGATCGACCTCTCTCATCCACGGCTTTGGACCAGGATCCTTGCATCCCGTCCTCGCTTCATCCCCGCCGTCGTCCACCTTGCCGGCGCCGCTCCTACGACCGTCTCGTCAACCGCGCCCCGCCGCCACCATATACCCTCCTAGATATGCTTCCACGCCGCCGACAGCCATCGCTACCGCAACACCATCAAATTCTCAGCAGATGCATACACGGCGCCGCACTAGACGCGGTACTCTTTCGTATCTGCTCAACTTATTTATCGCAGCAAGAAAATAGACCGCCACTGCTTTACTCTGATTTCTTGTCCATCACTTACTTGCTAGTTGAAAGCAAACATTGGTTGCGAACTTGCCTTTGTCTGGTTTGCACCTTTAGATCCACCATGGCACACTCCACACTATACTCGCAATGCTTATGGTTTTCCCCTTTTATATTCCACACTAGCTAAATGACAGTAGACTAAATTTCAAACATGGGCCAGTCGATTTTTGAGAGCTTGCCGGAGTTCGCCGATGCGAAGGAAGGGGCTCGAGTGGGGACGGTGGTTGTGGGGTGCGGTGGTGGGGCCTCGCCGAATGAAGAAAACTCGACGCGGGTGGGGGCGGGGGTGGGGGTGGCGGAGGAACACAGGCGGTGGGGGCCGGTGGTTCGGCCGGCGGCCCGTGCAGTGTTATGTATGGGAAGAATCAGAGACGGGGAAGAAGAAGGGTTAGGAGACGTAGGATCTTCATCCAACCGCCTGAAATGGTTGACTGACCCAAATGACAAAAGTCATGCGACCTGCATGCAGACATGCAGAATATGCTTCCTCTTCTGTTCTTAAACACGTTCCTCTTCTGTTCTTTTTTAGTAAGCACAGTATGTTCCTTGTCAGAAAGGGGAGAAGGGGCATCTACAGTCGACACCTCTATTGGGCCGGCTGCTAAATGATTTCGCACTTCGAGTTGGTCTGCCATAATACCCCGGAAATGGTGGGAGCCTCGCGGTCTTTGATAGACTAAACTGATAGTAACAGTTGTGCGCCTTCACATGAATAGAGCTGGCCTGTAGGTGATCAATAGGCTCCATATTAGTAGCGGCAAAACCCTATGTTTTCTAGCCAGTTCTGCTTTCCTGATTTATTTATGGTGGTTATGGTGTACCCATATTATCTACACTACGATCTTCCTACTGGCTCTGCACTCTCGTTATCATGGTTTGGCAATAAACTTTCTATACGGTATATTATGAACCTATTATCTGCCAACTATCCTTACATCTGGGGCTCCTAATAGGGAGCTTACTTTTTTGTGTAGTTGTGCCAGATTATATTAATCTAGTCTCCATATTACAACACACAAGGGCTCTCTCATCAGAATCCAGTGATAGCACACAAGGGTTTACAGGGAGCCTCTATTATATTACAATATCCTCTGCATTACAAAGATAATCTCACTACTATTTGTGTTCTCATGCTTTACAGATATTGTATGTAATCACAATGAATACAAGAATGCGCACATCAGAAGAATATTGCGGAACAGTTCAATCGGTAACAAACTTGGCATCAAGTGATTGAGGTCCACTGTGGATGCAATGAAACCCACATGCTCCGGACCTATAGATTTGTATTCAGAATATGATCCTAATGACTATTCTGAGCTCAAGGAGTCAAAGGCAGATGGCCTAACATGTTCACCCAATAAGGTGTTTGTTCTAATTTGGCAAGGTTTTATTGGTTGCACATATCTTGCATAAGGTGTCTTGCATTTCTTTTGCTTTGTTGAACTGCCATCTGCTTAGTTTACTCATGGTATATGTGAAGATGCCATGCCCATCCATTATCAACACATATTCCATTTGTCGTCATACCATGTTTGCCATTCAAATGTTGTTCTTGTGTGTTCAGACATCCAAAAGGAAGAGGGTGATTGCAGAACCTGAAGGAGTCCAAGCAAAGTCCTTGAAAAAGGTGGTGCTACCCGAGAAATCACATAGCACCCGACGTATATTGGCGATCGAACCAGCGCCGCAAAACCTAGGATATCACAACTATGCTGGTCGTTGCTTTGCTCTTGTGAGTACCTATTGTCATATCGCTGTCCTTACATTCATACCTGGTGGATTATGTGACATCATTGTGCATTATGGCTTGCTTATCCACTGTTCGCTCCAAATTATCAGATCTATATTAATGCTTAAATTAATGTAGAATAAACCCAATGCCTATGAAGAAATTTAGTTCTACATTGTTCTTGTAAGTACCTATTGTCCTTCATCACTGTACTTATATTTGCCAGCTAGTTCTTCATGTACACTTTGCAGCTTATTTTCCCTTGTCCTCCATTTTTCTACACATCAGATCTACATTTAATCTTGCCAAAATATTGAATAAAACCAATGTCACTGAAGAAGTTTAGCTCTGCATTGCTCTTGTCAGTGCCTTCTGCCTGTATGCTGTATTTTCATTTGTACTCTGCATCTTAAGTTAAATAATCACCATTTGTTCCTATATTTTCACATCTATATTTACTCTTGACAAAATGTAGAATAAAGGCAATACTCTTGAAGAAGAGTGTGCGGTAAACTTCTTGAATTGCCCCCCCCATCAATATGGACAAGGCCTTTATAGAGCCTGTCTTCACTACTAATGTAAGTTTGTCCTCCTCAAGCCTTCAAACTTTGTTGTTTATATTTGGATAGCTATGAGTGCAAATGCTATTTATTTTTGTCGTCTACATCAAATTGCTTGTTCAAAGTTTATAAAGTAGAAGTACATAAACACAAGTTTGTCCTTCTCAATTTCAGTCTTTAGTTGTACAATCTAGTTCCTTATTCGTACCATGTAAAGTAAACTAAACATAGCAATTTATCTTCTTTAGCACTATGTGTATGCTTGTGTTCTTGATTTCTAATCCAGTGGTGTGGTGAGACTACCAACAACAACACAATGTCATATCCTGCTATGTCTCAACTATGAACAATGCCATATTATATTAATGTTATTTAAATCGTGTCTCTTTATTTACCAATCTGAAATGGTATAAATTGAAAGTGCACTTAACATTCATGCTTATACGTTGTTTAGAACTACATCTATGCTTGTGTTGTTGATATGTAATCCAGTGGTCTGATGAAGCTGGCCGCTCCTGCACAATGCCATTTCCTGCCGTCTTAACTATGAACAATGCCTGTTATGTTAATGCTATTTTAAACCGTGTCTCTTTATTTCTGACAAAGAAATGAGATGAATTGATAGCGCTGATGCTTATACATGCAAAACCTATTATCTACCTACTTGTTTCTCTTTCAGGGTGACAAAATTGCTGCTAGGAAGAACTGCCACAATGATAGTGAGATGAACCCATTGTTTGTCCCTCTAACACATATTCCAGAGGAGAAGGCAACACATATTGAGGGTAGGGATACAACCACGAAGTCACATCTTGATGTAGTGTCAAACTTACTCAGTGACACAAGCTCGATGAAGTTGCCGCCTGAATCTGTTTGACTTCTTCAGTCTGAAATTCAAGCAGAAATACATGCTTCCGCTTAAAGCGTAAGTACAGGACATTTATTGATGCTATGCAGCTTAAGTTGGTGGACATGAGCGCCAAAGAAGCGCAGTCTCGTCAGGTTGCTAAGTTGCTTGCGCTGCAGCTCCTGGGCTGGGCCGGCCTTTTCACCAGAATGGGCCTCTGTTGGGCCGTGCCACGTGTCGACGTATCATAGGGACCTCCTAACCAATGAGTGGATGACATCTGTCCGAACGTTGAGCCAACACGTGTTTCCTCCGGCCAATGATAATTTTACATGTGGAAAATCCCCATTGGTCCGGGCTGTTAACGGGTTATCGGATCCAAAACCGGACCCGATAGCTTAACGGTGACCCGTTACGGTCGATGCCACGTGTCGGTCACCCTTGACGAAAACACTTCTATGACACGCCATTTATTGTGATGGAAGTGGAAACTTCCGTGATGATAATTTTGGTAATGTCATGGAACACTTCTGCGACAGCACATGTATGACTATCTTGGTTCGGTCATAAAATTGTCATGGATGTACACACATGACAGAAAAGGGGACCTACTGTGACAAACACGTATCATGACGCAAGTGTCTTTTTTTTGTAGTGGGTATGCCAGGTCGCGATTCCGTGGTCAAGGGAAGGAGGTGAGCGGCCCGAGGTCCGGTAAGAGCGCCTGAGGCACGATGCTCAGGGAGTCCCCTTTAGCGTGCAAGCGGCTCCCTGAAGGCCGAAAGGGAAACGTCCTTGCCCGAGCGAGATCGCGAGAGTCAAAATACTAAATTGTGAGGTTTATGCCGGCGTGTATGGGGTGACTTACCTTGGGAGCCCGCAATGGTTCCTTCGCTATGAAGACAGTTGTTGCGCGATGCCTAACTGCGTCCTGGTGGTGGCGCTTCCAGGAATGGCTCACGCTGATCCCCTCTTCTCCGCTCGTCTAAATGCTCTATGTCCTCGGGTCCCGGCCCTCGAGCGAGGCTCACCCACCGCTGGTATGACAGGTCATGATGCCGTGGTCAAGGCCAGGGGGTGAGGGCTCGAGATCCAGTAGGAGTCCCTGAGGCGCGATGCTCAGGGGCCCCCATTAACGTGCAAGCGAATTGCGTGAAAAAGGAGTGGCTGGCCTCGGAGGGGTTGTGACTCGAGGTGCTGGCGGCGCCACTCGTGGTCCCGACTCCAGATGTCTCTGCGAGTTAGTCAGAGAAAGAGAAAATATCATGTAGCCGCACTTGCTGTCCTGGCAGTACTCTTTCCACAATAAGACGAAGGCACTGAAGACTCGGTGAGGTGACGTGCGTGGGGCAGGCCGCGAACCATAGCTCGGTCTCTCAGGTTTATCAGCGCTGCAGGGAAGGACCCGAGCATAGGCGCCAGGCCAGCAGCCCCTGTTGCGGGATGAGCAAGAGGCGGGTTAGGAACGCGCTGAGGCCGCGAGGGGTGATTCCATAAATAACGAGACATCAGAGGTAATACCAATAACCATGATAACACAGGTGAGCATACTGGTCCGGAATACATAAAATAAAATAGTGCGGCCATGGGACTGGCCCTGGCGGCTTGAAGATAATGCTGCCCGAGGGGCGCCCTCAATTGAAAAAACCAAAAAGTGTCACCTGACACCGTCGCTGAAGAAGTGTTGGAGTAGCTGAAGACGCGTGCCGCTGAAGTCGCTCCTCATGAGGCGTCCGGCTCCTGAGGCCCATGAGGCTCCGCAGGCTCGGGGGACTCGAGAGGGTTCGTCACCTCCATCTGGACCATCCTGCGCCTGGCCTCATGAGCCTCTAGGACGGTGCGTAGTAGCCGTGCTCGGCAGACCGAATGGCATGCGAACGTAGCTGTGAGGGGGGCTCTCGAATCGGCCAAAGTGGGATGGCCAGAAGAGCTCCCGGGACGGGGCTCTATTGAGCCCTGGGATGTTGACGCAGACGCGCAGCTCACTACCCTCATTAGGGCGGGAGCTGTGCTGGGTGGTGCTGGGCGACGGTCGCCCCACATGGGTCTCGCCTCCTGAAGCTCCTCGATCACCTTGGTGATGAACTCCTGAGCACCTGGTATCTTGCGGCCTGCACTCCTCTCGCGGAAGTGTGCGTTGATGCACTCCTCCACAAGGTGCCCGAACGCCTCCCTCGCGACGCTGACCAGGTCGGAGGCCTTCCAGAGGAGATCCCCCGAGCCCAACCTAAGAGGGGCGCCGGGCGCACCATCCTATGCGAGAGGGGTAGGCGCCCCATCAATGGACGCGAGGCTTGAGGCGCGATCGTCAGACGCCCCATCCTCCTGAGATCCTCGGTGGAGCAGCTGCTTCTTCTTCTTGGGGATGACCTCCGGGGGGTAGAAGGCACCTTCGTCATCCCGATTCTCGACCGCCGCAACCTGGTAGGCGCGCTTGAGGGAGCACACTGCATACTTTTCGTCGCAGGTGACCGTGATGATGCTGCCACTCCCTGGCATCTTGAGGACATTGTAGCTATGGTGAATCGCGACCATGAACTTGGCCAGGGCTGGATATCCAAGGATGGCATTGTACGGGAGGCAAATGTGGGCGACGTCGAAGTCGATGAGCTCAGTGTGGTAGTTGTCGTGCTTGCTGAAGGTTATAGGGAGGCAGATCTGCCCTATGGGGATGGTGGAACCATCGGTCACCCCCGAGAAGTCTTGGTAGGCTGAAGCTGGTCGTACGGCACCTGGAGTGTGTCGAACGTCTTGACAGAAAGGACATTGAGGCCCGTGCCGCCATCTATAAGTATCTTTGTGACGAGGACGTTGCTGATGGTGGGCGAGCAGAGCATCGGGAGTGCGTCGGCAGTGGTCGTGCACTTGAGCTGGTCAGTAGAGTCGAAGGTGATGGCGCACTTGGACCATCTGAGTGGACACGACCCCTCAAGCTTGGGGAGGGCCGCGTTCACATCACGAGCGAACTACTTGAAGATGCGATGGGAGGCGGTGGCCTGAGCGCCACCTAGAATGCAAGCAATGGCGCGAGGCTCTTGGAAGCCCCCGACCCCATCATCTTGGTGGTGGTCGTCATTCCTCCTTGGTGATGGCGGCAGCAGAGGAAGGCTAGCATTGCCCTGTGGACGATCCTCATGAGGCTGGCCCTGCCAGCGATCCTCACGAGGTTGATCGCGCCAGTCCTGGCGGGGGTCGCGGTTGGCCTAGCATCCCCCACCTCGGCCTCCTCCACGGCCATAGTCGCGGCCGTCCTGCTCGGGGCAGCGGCCAAGGAGCCCGTCCCGGATGGCCCTGAGCTCTTCGCAGTCATTGGTGTTGTGGTTGTGCATGTTGTGGAAGACACAGAACAGGCGGCTAACTTTGGAGGACTCTTGGTGGTCGCAGCCGCGCTTCATCCTAGGTTCGGCCGTGAGCACAGTCGGGCCCTTGCGATCCACGTCCTTGGCCTTGGCCTTCTTGTCTTTTTGATCGGCCTCCGGGAGCTCAAGGAGGGAGAGGCGACCTTCCTCGGCCCTCGCACATCCGGTTGCCATGTTGAACATCTCCAGAGCCAAGCACAAGTCCTCGTGTATGGCGAGCCCTTCCTTCATCTGGACATCCCGGACGCCATCAGCGAACGCCAAAATGATGGCCTCATCCAACACCTTGGGAATCTTGAGGCAAACATTGGTGAAGCGCTGGGTGTATTTGTGCAAGGTCTCCCCTGGCCACTGCTTGATGTGCTGCAGGTCACCCGCAGTAGGGGCGCTGTCGCGAGTGCCCTGGAAGTTGGCGACGAAGCGCCCTCGCATTTCATCCCGGGAAGAGATCGATCCCGTGGGGAGGATCAGGAGCCATGAGCGCGCGCCATCCTTGAGGGCCATCGGAAACCAGTTCGCCATGACCTTCTCATCGTCGTTGGCCACCTCGATGCTCAGCTCGTAGAGCTGGAGGAACTTGGCAGGGTTGGGATGCCGTCGTAGCATGGAGGCAGGTCAGGCTTGAACTTCCCAGGCTAAACGACGCGGCAAAGCTCCATGGTGAATGCACGACAGCCCGCCGCGCTCACGGGAGCCTGCCTTAGAGGGGGAGCCTGGTCTTGGCGCTCGTGCACCTCCGTGCTAGGCAGCACGCGGTCTTGATGTGGCGGTGCTGGGAGCGCACGCGCCTCTCCTTGGGGCCGCTGCACCACTTGGCAGCTTTCTTCATTGCGCGCAGTTCCCTGCGCGGTGGGTCGCGTCGAGGGGCCTCATGCCTTGGCTCGAGGGCAGCATCTTGTCTGGGAGGCGAAGGAGGTGCACCGTGGGCCACGTCGCCCGCAAGAGGTGGCGGGGGAGGTAGCGAGCGAGACGGTGCAGGGGCCTCTCCAGCGGCACTGACAAGCTCGGCGATGTGGTCCAGCCAGTCCTCGTAGAGGTCATCGGTTGGATGATAGTGCAGAAGCTCGCGTGCCATGAGCAACGCAGCCTGTGCGTTCGCCGGCCCGCGACGATCATGGGAAGATGAAGCAGCCGCTGGAATCAGCGATGGACTGGTGGTGCGTCCATCATGCCGCACAGAATGCTGCAGCGATGAAGCCTGCTGCTCATGGGCCGCGGGGCCGGTGGCGGTGTTTGCTGCAGGCGATGGGGAACGACGGGCACTACAAGAATCAGACACTTTGCCGTCTGCCATGGCGGATGGCAAAGACCTTAGCCGTCCGTCAGCAGACGGCAACAGCTCCGGCTGAATAGGCTACGGCAAAGGGCCCTTTGCCGTCTGCTGGCGGACGGCAAAGATGAAATGGTCTTTGTCGTCTGCCAGCAGACGACAAAGGTCCTGGACGGCACACGTGGCAGCTTAGGGCCGTTAGGGGGTTAACGGTGTGCTTGGCCATCAGCAGGCGGATGCCAAAGACCATTTCATCTTTGCCGTCAGCCAGCGGACGGCAAAGTAACCAAATAGGCAAGCCCCCAGGTTGCACAGGTAGCTGCCATGTGGCAGCTTTTCCGTCTACTGGCGGATGACGAAGCTCTTTGTCGTCTGCAAGCGTACGGCAAAGATCCTGTATAGCCCATGTATTTTCTGTTTTTTTCGTAAATTCATTCAATTTCAACACACACATTTCACAGGAGACATATCCAACACACAAGTTTCATCATATATACATACATAACCAACACATAGTTCCATCCATACATATTACAATAGTTTCACATTGTTCATCCAACACCTATCCATCCATCCATATACCAAGTTCCATCCATGCAAGTTCATCGATACAAAATAAAAGCAGAAAGGGAAAAGAAGCACTCCATCCATGCAAGCTTCCGTGAAGTAAATGAAATTTGCAAAATGGGAAACAAGAAAGTTAGAAGAAGAAGACTAGAAGAAGAAGAATAAGAAAATGAAGAATAAGAAGAAGACTAGAAGAAGAGGTAAGTATACTTAGGTAAAATGGAGCTAACCTAGCTAATTATGCCATTTTTGATATAAAGCAACTAAGTATAGGTCTTTACTAAGCCAACCTAGGTAACTAAAGCATATTAGAGCTAACTTAGGTCATTTTCGAGAAGAAGAAGCAGACTAGAAGGAGAAGGTTTTTCCCTCTTGTTATTTTATTCTTTCTTTTTCTTCACTTTCTTCTTCTATTCTTTCTTTTTATCCTCTTCCTTGTTTTTCTTCTTCTTATTCCTTATTTGTGTCATTTTAGAGCTTACATAGGTAATTATGCAATATTTTAGCTAACTAAGATTATTACGTCATTTTGGAGGAAAATAAGGTAAGTATAGGTCATTTTTGTGCTAACATAAGTAATTATGCCATTTTTGAGCTAACGTAGGTAAAATGGATCAGTTTGGAGCTAACCTAGCTAAAATGGGTCATAATGGAGCTAACCTAGGTAAACTTGGTCATTTTGGAGCTAACCTAGGTAAAATGGATCATATTGGAGCTAACCTAGGTTAAATTGGTCATTTTGGAGCTAACTTAACTAATTATGCCATTTTTTAGTTAACTAAGCATAATTATGCCATTTTTACACAAGTAAGCCAAGTGTATGTCATTATTGAGCAAACCTAGGTAACTAAGCATATTAGAGATAACTTAGCATTTTAGAGCTAACTTAGGTCATTTCAGAGGAAACAAAGCTAAGTATAGATCATTTTGGAGATCTGACTTACCTGACATAGTTCACTCCTCCTTCTTCTCCTTCTCCTTCATCATCCTGATGCGCTTAGAGCGGCGAGGCAGTGGGATGTAGTCTTCTACCACAATTGGCATGGACATGTCGCCCGGCTGAGGGATACCGACGTCACCACCATCGCGAGGTCATTGTCAGGCACCACCACCATCGCGAGGCCATCTTCAGGCAGCACCATCGCTAGGTCATCCTCCGCCACCACCATCTCTTGCCCATCTTCAGCCACCGCCATTGCTTGCCCATCATCAGCCACCACCATCTCTTGCCCATCCTCAGCCACCACCATCGCTAGGTCACCCTAAGCCACCACAATCTCTTGGCCATCGTTAGCCAGCACCTCCTCATCCCCACTCTGCTCCTCTTCTTCCCCACTCCATTCCGGATCATCCTCACTGCTGCTCTCCCTGTAGCTAGACTCGCTGCTGCTAGTGCTATAGCCAGAGTCGCTGCCGCTGCTCCGATTACCTAACCAAATGCAACAAAGTTTTTTTAACAATCAGTGTGAGACAAAGCCAAATGGAGAGGAAGAAGAGGCAGAGCGTACGGGCATCGTCGCCGTCCTGGTAGCGCATGCGGCACATAGTCGTGTTGAACATCTTCACGGTGAGCGTGGTGTCGCCGTCGTACCAGAAGACAAGAAAGTACTCGTGCCTCAGGTCATAGGCACGGACGAACTGCTCCCAGCCACGACGTAGGTACATGTGGTCCTTCCTGATCACCACCTCCACATCCCAATGCCTACGAAGCCCGCTGCCGGCCTATCGCAGCGTCACATTCTTTGGTCGATGGCCGTCCAACAACTCCATAAAAGTGTCAGGCAGCCTCTGGAATGTGGGTCAAGGAGTTATGTAGCAAACAGCAGAGTTACGATAAAGAGTTGGTTGAAGAGGAATTCTCAAGTATGATTGTGAAGAACTCAAAACTGTCCAACTCGTACTCCACTGTAGCAGAGCGTAGCCTGCGGTGGCGGCCTTCCCCCATATCTCAAAATCAACAACATCAACAACACTTAATTAATTTCGTAGGTTAGTTGGCAATGGCAATTGGCACCCTTCAAAACTAGGGATTTTTTAGACATGAAAGAAAAGTGAAAATGTTGGAAAACACAGCATAGTAATCTAAAAAACACAACGAAAATTAATTAAGTGTTCTGAAATAAATAAAACAACAACTTATAAGAAATAACCCCAAGTTATTTCTCTCGCCAACTTTCGTTTAGCTTATGTCTGCTAGTGCCCCTGGATTCCATCATCATTCACAATCAGCCCGTGTTGTGCTGTGTCGTGTTGTTACCCTAGTGGGCGGTTCCCCCATTAGCATGCCACTTCTATCCATACTTTTCGACAAAATCAAAAGCGGATTCATCACACAGAAATCCTCTTTACATGATGTTACTAGTATAAAAGGAAGAGGGAGATCGAATTCTTTGGACCAAATTTTCTGGCTTGCGAGGGACTAACTCATCACTGTATTATTATAGAGCTGGGCTCAACAGTGTTTAACTACAAAAGAGTAGTCGTTCAGTTCTTTTTATCAAAAAAAAGTAGTTCAGCTCGTGCCCGTGCTAAGCTGTGGAGGCGGCTGGCTCATTACTATGATTGATTGGTCGATGAAGGAAGGGATAATATGAAGATGCTGGAGACAGCTAGCAGGACAATATCCAGAACTGACCACGCTGTCCGTGTCTACCAACTAACAATAACACGGACAAAAAGGTCACTGCTTTCTTTCTTCCTTCATAATACAACAATTCAATTCAGATAAATTAAGCCTACACATTATTAGCCCTATCTTATCATGTATCTAAACTACTAGTACCTGCTAATTAACAACCACCGACTAATCAAGAAACCAAACCTCTCTCAATCATCATCAACATCATCCACTAGTCAACAATGGGTAGCAAAAAATAAGCCAAGGAAAAAACATTATCATCACACGCACAACACACCATGCAGAGAAGAACAAAGCATCCATGATTGGCCCCCTCTATAAGAGGCACTCCAAACCCGAGCCGGAGTACGCCGTTCTCCGGCTTGACGATGAGGCCTGGCGGGGGAGTGCCGGCGCGCGCCATGACCTGGTCGGCAATGCCCGCGGCAAGCGCCACTGGCCGGAAGCCGGCCATGCCGAACCTAAACCTAAACCTAAACAGAGAGAGAGAGAGAGAGAGAAGAGGGACGGGTGGTGCACCTCGGTGGTGGGGACGGCTGGGGTCCGGGGAGGGGCTGGGCCGGGGGGTTGACAGTGACGGCGGCGGGGTCTGGTGCGGCGTCGGAGGGGCCGGAGCTCGGGACGGCGGTGATCGACGACGGGACTCGGGCGGCGAGGCTAAGGCGACGGCGTCGGAGAGGCGAGGCAAAGTCCTCGGGCGGCGATGCGCGGGGGCGGAGCTCGGGGCGGCAGGGGCGGCGGGTCGGGGCGGCGAGTGAGGCGAGGAGGAGGTGGTGACTGGGCGGGGCAGAGTTCGAGGCGGCAGGGGCGGGGGCTCGGGGTAGCGGCAGCGCCGGGGGGTCGGGGTGGGGGTGGCGTCGCGCGTGAGGTCAGAGATGGGAGAGATAGATGGGAGGGTGAGCTGAGGTGGGGCACGTGGGGTGGGGCCACAGGGAAACTGCGAGATTCTTTTCCGTCCGTTGGCTAACGGCAAAGAAGATTTACCGTCGGCTAGCTGACGGCAAAGAAACTGGCCGTTAGGTCATTCTTACAGTCCGCCACCCACAATCTTTGCCGTCCGCTAGCAGACGGCAAAGATTCTATGCTGCCAGCTAGCGGACAGCAAAGAGAAGCTTGACGCCAAACACCTTCTTTGTCGTCCGCTCTTTCTTTGGCGCCAGCTTTATTTAAGCTGATGGCAAAGAACTTCTTTGCCGTCAGCTAGCCGATGACAAAGCGATGGTTGACGGCAAAGATCCTGATTCCAGTAGTGGGGGTGTGCCATCGCCCCCAGGTGCTGTCTGGGTTACGGGGGTGGCGAGGGTAGCCCAGCGCTCAACACGACCTTGACGAGCGTCAGCCATGAGAATGGTAGAAGGGTGGTGAATCAACCGGCGGGAGAGAGGCCCCGACGTACCCTTACCTGGCGTGCCAAATGTCGGATTCGGGGCTTCGCAGACCCAAGAAAGATTCGAACTCGGTGGTGCGTGCAAAGAACAAAATCTCCCAAGCCTACCAACTCGTCGCTCTCACAGTCTAGCTCGATGAACAGGAAAGGAAAGAGACACAGTAGTTTACCCAGGTTCGGGCCACGTTGCGGTGTAAGACCCTATTCCTGCTTTGTGGTGGATTGGCCTCGCGGTGGGCCGAGGATGAACTAGTACAGAGGAAGAACAACCATAGGAGGTTTGTTCTTGTGTTGGTGCGAGCTGGTGAGGGTTCAGATCCGATTCCCTTTCTATGGTGGTGGCTAACCAATATTTATAGTGGCCTTGGTCCTCTTCCCCCAAAATGAAGGTGGGAAGGGATCCCACAACGGCCAAGTTTGAAGGGAGACAAATAGTACATCTTATCCTAATGAAAGGTGGTCTTTGCCTGCAAGCCTTCTGGTCGTGACATTGTGGTGGGCTTGGTGATGACCTCTGTCCTGCCATCTTGGTGGTCTTGGTCTTGTAGCACGGGAATGGAAACCTTTGGCTGATTCCTCGGGACTTCGCACCTGCGCTTGCCTCCTTACCACCAAAGAGGAAACATGTTGTACTACGCCCGCTGGCGCCCGCCTGGCCTTGGTCGTCATGGCTTGCATCACCTTAAGCTCATGAGGTGAGCACCTGCATAGGAGTCTCCGCTCCTCAGGAGCCAGCCAAGGGAGGCTGCTCTCTTTGGAGGTCTTGGCGTCATTCCCTCGCGAGGCTTGGTCCCCCGCGAGGGTCTTGCTTTGTCGATGCTGAAGATAGGCCGTACCAGGCTGTTGATGGAGCCACGCCGTGGGCTGCAGGCAGGAAAGTCTGGGTACCCCGGTTCCCAGAATGCCGACAGACTAGTGGCGGTCTTCCAGCGAAACCGGCATCCTAGATGCTTTCTCTAGCTTGACAATGTGATATTATCTTGCATATTGCATACGGTTTTTTAGCATGTATTGCTTGTAATTTTATTAAATTACTTTTGTTAGTTTACACAAATAGTTGTGGATATGCCATGCCTCCTGTTTTTCGTACATATTCCATCCTCGTATCTTGTGTTTGCCTTACATCAAGGTAGATTGTCAGTATCATGCATGAATGAGTTCTGAAGAGTTAATTTTATTGCTTTTTATTATCGGTTTTACTTGAGAATGCAAAATCAATAAAGTAGAAGGAAATTAGCAAGGCAGTGGATAAAGGTGCTCCTTCCAAACAATTGAAATGGAGGGCCTCTACACATTCTACTCTGCCACCCCCTCCCCCAACAATATTTGGAAGTCAACACATGCATAGACACTCAACATAGTTGTGTTGATGATGAGCACGTCTCGCTTTGTCCACCATCACATGTGCTCCCTCTAACATGGCATGGTTATATGTGGGTGCATGTTATTTATGGTGTCTAGCTTGTATTGCTTCTAATTTTGTTGAATTCCATCTGCTTACTTTACGCATTATACTTGTGAATAAGACACGTGTTCCTATTTCTAGAACATACAATATCTGTCTGTCACACCATGTTCTTACATCAAAGTACTACTGTTGTGTAACCTACAACAATCACTTTTCACAAGACACGTTTAACTTGGGAGTCTGATATAGTTTACATCTCGCATTATTTACTAGCTTGTACTACTAATTTGTTGAAATGACAATAATGATGAGGCAGTTTTAACATGGTATAGTGATATTCGTTGCGTCTTACATATGGTGTCTAGCTTTCATCGCTTCTAATTTGTTCAAATGCCTTCTGCTTAGTTTAGACATCATAGCTGTGAATATGCAATGCAGTGAATATGCAATGGCACTAATGACGAGAGATCTTTAACTTGGTAGTGTGATGTTGTTTGCATCTTACATATGATTTACGTCTTGTACTGCTTCACATTTGTTTAAATGCCAGCTATGACGAGACAATGTTAACTTGGCAGAGCGATATTTGTAGCATCTTTCATATGGTATCTACCTTCCATTGCATTGCTTCTGAAGGAAATATTCCCTAGAGGCAATAATAAAGTTGTTATTTTATACTTCCTTATTCATGATAAAGGTTTATTATTCATGCTAGAATTGTACTGATCAGAAACCTAAATACATGTGTGAATACATACACAAACACCGTGTCCCTAGTGAGCATCTACTTGACTAGCTTGTTGATCAAAGATGGATAAGGTTTCCTAACCATGGACATGAGTTGTCATTTTATAATGGGATCACATCATTAGGAGAATGATGTGACGGACAAGACCCATCCGTTAGCCTAGCGTAATGATCATTCAGTTTTGTTACTATTGCTTTCTTCATGTCACATACATATTCCTTCGACTATGAGATTATGCAACTCCCGGATACCGGAGGAATGCCTTGTGTGCTATCAAGCATCACAACATAACTGGGTGATTATAAAGATGCTCTACAGGTATCTCCGAAGGTGATATCGAGATTAGGATTTGTCACTCCGAGTATGGGAGAGGTATCTCTGGGCCCTCTCGGTAATACACATCATAAGCTTGCAAGTAAACGACTAAGGAGTTAGTCACGAAGTGATGTATTACGGAACGAGTAAAGAGACTTGCCGGTAATGAGATTGAACTAGGTATGAAGATACCAGCGATCGAATCTCGGGCAAGTAACATACCGATGGACAAAGGGAATTATGTATGTTGTCATAAGGTTCGACCGATAAAGATCTTCGTAGAATATGTAGGAGCCAATATGGGCATCCAGGTTCCGCTATTGGTTATTGACCAGAGAGGTGTCTCGGTCATGTCTACATAGTTCTTGAAACCGTAGGGTCCGCACGCTTAACGTTCGTTGACGATATATGTATGTTGTTGACCGAATGTTGTTTGGAATCCCGGATGAGATCACAGACATGACGAGGAGCTCCAGAATGTCCCGGAAGTAAAGATTGATATATAGGATGATATGGTCCGGCCAAGGGGTAAAGCAGACGGGGCTTTTAGTTCAGTGCAAAAGGAGTTTTAGGGAGGCCAGGGGGCAAAACACCGGAGACCCATGGCGCCTGGGCTAGATGCCAAGGACTATGGCGTCTGGTTCTGGAATTCCGAGAAGAACTCTTCCTTGTAGGCAAAACCAACTTTGTGGAGGCTTTTACTCCAAGTTTCGACCCGAAGGCTCAACATATAAATAGAGGGGCAGGGCTAGCACCCAAGACACATCAAGATTCACCAAGCCTTGTGCCGGCAACCCCGTCCCCTCTAATTTGTCCCCCGTCATAGTTTCCGTTGTGCTTGGTGAAGCCCTGTGGAGATTGTTCTTCACCAACACCGTCAACACATCGTCGTGCTACCGGAACTCATCTACTACTTCGCCTGTCTTGCTGGATCAAGAAGGCGAGGACTTCATAGAGCTGAACATGTGCTGAACGCAGAGGTGTCGTACGTTCGGTACTTGATCGGGACGGATCATGAAGGTGTACGACTACATCAACTGATAAACGCTTCTTCTTAGCGATCTTCAAGGGTATGAAGATGCTCTTCCCCTCTCATAGCTATGCATCTCCGTGGATAGATCTTGCGTATGCATAGAAATTTTTTGTTTTCCATGCAACGTTTCCCAAGAGTGGCATTATGAGCCATGTCTATGCATAGATGATATGCACAAGTAGAACACAAAGAGTTGTGGGCGGTGATAGTCATACTGCTTGCCACCAACATTTTATTTTGATTCATCGATATTGTGGGATGAAGCTGCCGGAGCCACCTTACATGTCCACGTACACGAGACCGGTTCCACTGACTGACATGCAACTAGTTTTGCATAAAGGTGGCTGGCGGTTGTATGTTTCTCCTACTTTAGTTGAATCAAATTAGACTATGGCTGGTCCTTGAAGAAGGTTAAAACAGCAAACTTGATGAAACACCGTTGTGTTTTTTTGCGTAGGTAAGAACGGTTCTTGCTAGAAGCCCGTAGCAGCCACGTAAAACTTGCAACAACAAAGTAGAGGACATCTAACTTGTTTTTGCAGGGCATGTTGTGATGTGGTATGGTGAAGATATGATGTGATATATGTGGATGTATGAGATGATCATGTTTTGTAATATCGACAACCGGCAGGAGCCTTAGGATTGTCTCATTATTGCATGAAATGCAAGAGCATGTAATTGATGTACTTTATCACTATGCGTTAGCGATAGTTGTAGAAGCAATAGTTGGCGTGACGACCTCGACCCAACAACGCTACGATGGTGATCAAGGTGTTGAGCCGGTGACGATGGAGATCATGACGTTACTTTGAAGATGGATATCAAAAGCTCAAGATGATGATGGCCATATCATGTCACATATTTTGATTGGATGTGATGTTTATATCTTATGCATATTATTTTGCTTAGAATGACGGTAGCATTATAAGATGATCCCTTAAATTTCAAGGTAAAAGTGTTCTCCCTGAGTATGCACTATTGCTACAGGTCCTCGTGTGTAACACAGTTTTACACATGCAGAATATTTGGGTTAAAACATGATGAGTCTAGCATGTACAGAAATGGCCTCGGAACACTGGAGACCGAAAGGTCGAACGTGAGTCATATAGTAGATATGATCAACATAGAGATGTTCACCATTGATGACTATCCCATCTCACGTGATGATCGGGCATGGGTTAGTTGATTTGGATCATGTATCACTTAGATGACTTGAGGGATGTCTATTTAAGTGGGATCTTTAGTCATTTGATTAATTGAACTTAATTTATCATGAACTTAGTCTTGATTGTTTTTCATATCTATGTTGTAGATCAATAGCTTGCGCTATAGCTCCTATATATTTTTGATATGTTCCTAGAGAAAACTAAGTTGAGAGATGATAATAGCAATGATGTGGACTAGGTCCGTGATCTGAGGATTATCCTCATTGTTACACAGAAGAATTATGTCCTTGATGCACCGCTAGGTGACAAACCTGTTGTAGGAGCAGATGCGGACGTTATGAATATTTTGCAAGCTCGATATGATGACTACTTGATAGTTTAGTGCGCCATGCTTTACGGCTTAGAATCGGGGCTTCAAAAACATTTTGAATGCCATGGAGCATATGAGATGTTCCAAGAGCTGAAAATTGGTATTTCAGATTCATGCCCGTGTTGAGAGGTATGAGACCTCTGACAAGTAATTTGCCTAGAAGATGGAGGAGAATAGCTTAGCTAGTGAGCATGTACTCAGAATGTATGGGCACTACAATCGCTTGAATCAAGTGGGAGTTAATCTTCCAGATAAGATAGTGATTGACAGAGTTCTCTAGTCACTATCACCAAGCTACTAGAACTTCGTGATGAACTATAATATGAAAGAGATGACAAGAACGATTCCCAAGCTCTTCGCGTTGCTGAAATCGGCAAAGGTAGAAATCAAGAAAGAGCATCAAGTGTTGATGGTTAAAAAGAGCAATAGTTCCCGTGAAGAAGCCCAAAGCTGGACCTAAGCCTGAAATTGAGTGCTTCTACTACAAAGGAAATGGTCACTAGAAGCAGAAATGCCCCAAACATTTGCCGAATAAGAAGGATGGCAAAGTGAACAAAAGTATATTTGATATACATGTTACTGATGTGTACCTTACTAGTATTCGTAGTAGCCCCTGGTTATTTGATACCGGTTCAGTTGCGAAGACTAGTAACTCGAAACATGAGTTTCAAAATGAACAGAGACTAGTTAAGGGCGAGATGTGTGTTGGAAGATTCCAAGGTTGATAAGATACCCGTCGCACACTCCCTCTACCTTAGGGATTAGTGTTGGACCTAAATAAATGTTATTTGGTGTTTGCGTTGAGCATGAATATGATTGGATCATGTTTATTGCGATTATTCATTTAAATCATAGAATAATGGTTGTTCTATTTATATGAGTAATATCTTTTATGGTCATGCACCCTTGAAGAGTGGTCTACTCTTGTTGAATCTCGATTTTAGTGATACACATATTCATAATATTAATGCCAAAAGAAGCAAAGTTGATAATGATAGTGCAACATATTTGTGGCACTGCCATTTAGGTCATATTGGTGTAAAGCGCATGAAGAAACTCCATGCAGATGGACTTTTGGAATCACTTGATTATGAATCATTTGATACTTGCAAAGGATGCCTCATGGGCAAGAGGACTATAACTCCGTTCTTCGGAACAATGGAGCGAGGTAATGACTTATTGGAAATAATGCATACTGATGTATGTAGTCCGATGAGTATTGAAGCACACAACGGGTATCATTATTTTCTGACCTTCACAAATGATTTGAGTAGTATGGGTATATCCACTCAATGAAACACAAGTCTGAAACAATTGAAAAGTTCAAAGAATTTCAGAGTGAAGTGGAGAATCATCATAATAAGAAAATAAAGTTTCTACGATCTGACCGCGGAGGCGAATATTTGAGTTACGAGTTTGGCCTTCATTTAAAATAATGTGGAATTGTTTCATAACTCATGCCGCCTGGAACACCACAGTGTAATGGTGTGTCCGAACGTCGTAACCGTACTTTATTGGATATGGTGCATTCTATGATGTCTCTTACCGATTTACCACTACCGTTTTGGGGTTATGCATTAGAGACAGCTCATTCACGTTAAATAGGGCACCGTCTAAATTCATTGAGACGACACCGTAAGAATTATGGTTTGGCAAGAAACCTAAGCTACCATTTCTTAAAGTTTGGGGTTGCGACACTTATGTCAAAAGGCTTCAGCCTGGTAAGCTCGAACCCAAATCGGAGAAGTGCTTCTTCATAGGATACCCTAAGGAAAAAATTTGGTACACCTTCTACCACAGTTCCAAAGGCAACATCTTTGTTGCGAAGAATGGAACCTTTCTAGAGAAGGAGTTTCTCTCAAAAGAAATGAGTGGGAGGAAAGTAGAACTTGATGAGGTAATTGTACCTTCTCTGAATTTGGAAAGTAGCACATCAGAGAAATCCGTTCCCATGATGCCTACACCAACTAGGGAGGAAGCTAATGATGGTGGTCATGAAACTTCAGATCAAGTTACTACTGGACCTCGTAGGTCGAACAGAGCACGTTCCTCACCAGAGTGGTACGGTAATCATGTTGTGGAAGTCATGTTACTAGACCAAGGCGAACCTACGAACTATGAAGAAGGTATGATGAGCCCAGATTCTGATAAATTGCTTGAGGCCATGAAATCTGAGATAGGATCCATGTATGAGAAAAAATTCTGAACTTTGGTGGACTTGCCTGATGATCGGCAAGCCTTGAAAATAAATGGATCTTCAAGAAGACTGACACTGATAGTAATGTCACTATCTACAAAGCTCGACTTGTCGCAAAAGGTTTTTGAAGAGTTCAAGGAGTTGACTACGATGAAAATTTCTCACCCGTAACAATGCTTAAGTCTGTCCGAATCATGTTAGCAATTGCCACATTTTATGATTATGAAATCGGGCAAATGGACATCAAAACTGCAGTCCTTAATGGATATCTTAAAGGAGAGTTGTATATGATGCAACCAGAATGTTTCGTCGATCCTAAAGGTGTTGACAAAGTGTGCAAGCTCCACTGATCCATCTATGGACTGGTGCAAGCATCTAAGAGTTGGAATATACACTTTGATGAGGTGGTCAAAGCATATGGTTTTATACAGACTTACGGTGAAGCCTGTATTTACAAGAAAGTGAGTGGGAGCTCTGTAGCATTCCTGATATTATATGTCGATGAAATATTATTGATTGGAAATGATATAGAATTTTTGGATAGCATACAAGGATACTTGAATAATAATTTTTCAATGAAAGACCTCGGTGAAGCTACTTGCATATTGAGCATCAAGATCTATAGGGATAGATCAAGACGCTTAATAGGACTTTCACAAAGCACATAACTTGACAAAGTTCTGAAGAAGTTCAAAATGGATCAGTCAAAGAAAGGGTTCTTGCCTGTATTACAAGGTGTGAAGTTGAGTAAGACTGAAAGCCCGACCATGACAGAAGATAGAGAGAGAATGAAAGTCATTCCCTATGCCTCAGCCATAGGTTCTATACGATATGCCATGCTGTGTACCACACCTAATGTGTGTCTTGCCACTTATCTGGCAAAGAGGGTACAGGAGTAATCCAGGAGTGGACCACTGGACAACGGTCAAAATTATCCTTAGGTGCCTTAAAGAGGACTAAGCAAATGTCTCTCGATTATGGAGGTGATAAAGAGTTCATCGTAAAGAGTTACGTCGTTGCAAGATTTGACACTAATCTAGATGACTCTAAGTCTCAATCTGGATACATATTGAACATGACGGCAATTAGCTAGAGTAGCTCCATGCAGAGCATTGTAGACATAGAAATTTCAAAATACATACGGATCTGAATCTGACAGACCCGTTGACTAAACTTCTCTCACAAGCAAAACATGATCACACCTTATTACTCTTTGGGTCTTAATGACATGGCGATGTGAACTAGATTATTGAGTCTGGTAAACCCTTTGGCGATGTGAACTATAGGTGTTAATCACATGGCGATGTGAACAATATGTGTTAATCACATGGCAATGGGGACTATGGGTGTTATTCACATGGCAATGTGAACTAGATTATTGACTCTAGTGCAAGTGGGAGACTGAAGAAAATATGCCCTAGAGGCAATAATAAATTTGTTATTTTATATTTCCTTATTCATGATAAAGGTCTATTATGCATGCTAGAATTGTATTGATCGGAAACCTAAATACATGTGTGAATACAGAAACAAACACTGTGTCCCTAGTGAGCCTCTACTTGACTAGCTCGTTGATCAAAGATGGTTAAGGTTTCCTAACCATGGACATGAGTTGTCATTTGATAACGGGATCACATCATTAGGAGAATGATGTGATGGAAAAGACACATCCGTTATCTTAGCATAATGATCGTTCAGTTTTGTTGCTATTGCTTTCTTCATGTCAAATACATATTCCTTCGACTATGAGATTATGTAACTCCCGGATATCGGAGGAATGCCCTGTGTGCTATCCAACATCACAACATAACTGGGTGATTATAAAGGTGCTCTACAAGTATCTTCGAAGGTGTTTGTTGGGTTGACATATATTGAGATTAGGATTTGTCACTCCGAGTATCGGAGAGGTATCTCTGGGCCCTCTCAGTAATACACATCATAAGCTTGCAACCGAACGACTAAGGAGTTAGTCATGAGGTGATGTATTACGGAACGAGTAAAGAGACTTGCCGGTAACGAGATTGAACAAGGTATGAAGATACCGACGATCGAATCTCTGGCAAGTAACATACCGATGGACAAAGGGAATTATGTATGTGGTCACAAGTTCGACCGATAAAGATCTTTGTAGAATATGTAGGAGCCAATATGGGCATCCAGGTTCCACTATTGGTTATTGACCAGAGAGGTCTCTTGGTCATGTCTACATAGTTCTCAAACCTGTAGGGTCCGCACGCTTAACATTCATTAACGATATATGTATGTTGGTGATCGAATGTTGTTCGGAGTCCCTGAAACGTCCATTTTGCATCATGTTTACCTACTGTTACTTATAATGTATTTATGCATAATAATGCTTTTTGGAGTAATTATAATGCCTTTTCTCTCATAATATGCAAGGTACACACAAAGAGGGAGAATTCCGGCAGCTGGAAATCTGGACCTGAAAAGCTACGTCAGGCCACCTATTCTGCACAACTCCAAATGAGCTGAAACTTCATGGGGATTTTTTATGGAATATATGAGAAATATTGGAGCCAATAAGTACCATAGGTGGCCCACCAGGTGGGCACAACCCACCAGGGCGCGCTAGGGAGCCCAGGCGCGCCCTGGTAGGTTGTGCTCCCCTCGGCCAACCTCCGGTGTCCATCTTCCACTATATAAGTCATTTTGACCTAGAAAAAATAAGGAGGGGACTTTCGGGACGGAACACCGGCGCGTCGAGGCGGAACTTGGGCAGGAGCACTTTTTCCCTCCTGCAGAGAGATTCCACCGGGGGAACTTCCCTCCCGGAGGGGGAAGTCATCGTCATCATCATCACCAACAAATCTACCATCTTTGGAGGGCAATATCCATCAACATCCTCAACAGCACCATCTCCTCTGAAACCCTAGTTCATCTCTTGTGTTCAATCGTTGTACCGGAACTATAGATTGGTGCTTGTGGGTGACTAGTAGTGTTGATTACATCTTGTAGTTGATTACTATATGGTTTATTTGGTGGAAGATTATATGTTCAGATACAATATGCTATTTAATACCCATCTGATCTTGAGCATGATTATCATTTGTGAGTAGTTACTTTTGTTCTTAAGGTCACGGGAGAAATCATGTTGCAAGTAATCATGTGAACTTGATATGTGTTCGATATTTTGATAGTATGTATGTTGTGATTCCCATAGTGGTGTCAAGTGAACTTCGACTACATGACACTTCACCATATTTGGGCCTAAGGTCATGCATTGTGGAGTAGTTATTAGATGATGGGTTGCGAGAGTGACAGAAGCTTAAAGCCTAGTTTACGCGCTATTCCGTAAGGGACCGATTGGATCCAAAAGTTTAATGCTATGGTTATAATTTATTCTTAATACTTCTCTCATAGTTGCAGATGCTTGCGAGGGGGTTAATCATAAGTAGGAGGTTTCTTCAAGTAAGAACAACACCTATGCTCCTGTCCACCCACATATCAAATTATCAAAGGAGCGAACACATATCGAATCAACATGGTGAAAGTGGCTAGATGAAATTCCCGTGTACCCTCAAGAATGCTTTGCTTATTATAAGAGACCATTTTGGCCTGTCCTTTGCCTCAAAAGGATTGGGATAGCTTTCTACATTGTTGTTACCGTTACCATTACTTGCTCGTTACAAATTATCTTGCTATCAAACTACTCTGCTACTTACAATTTCAGCACTTCCATACATTACCATGCTGAAAACCACTTGTCATTTCCTTCTGATCCTCGTTGGGTTCGACACTCTTACTTATCAAAGAGGCTACAATCGATAGCATATACTTGTGGGTCATCAAGGCTATTTTATGGCACCGTTGTCGGGGAGTGAAGTGCTCTTGGTAAGCGGAAATTGGTAAGGAAAAATTATTACTACGTGCTGAAATTTATTGTCACTTCTTACTATGGAAAACAATCCTTTGAGGGGCTTGTTCAGGGTATCTTCACCTCGACCGGAACAACAATTAGTTACCCCTCGACCTACTGCACCTAATATGAAATTCATTCGGGTATGATAGAACAACTGCTCGCTAATCCTTAAGCAGGAGATGGAACCGAAGATCCTGATATGCACTCGATATTTCTGGAAGAAATTTGTGGATTATTTAAGCTTGCAGGTTTACCCAGAGGTGAAGTTAAGAAGAAAGTTTTCCCTTTATCTTTGAAGGGAAAAGAATTGGCATGGTATAGGCTATGCGATGATATTGGATCTTGGAATTGGAATTGGAATCGATTGAAATTGGAGTTTCACCAGAAAATTTATCATATGCATCTAGTTCATCGTGATCGGAATTATATATATAATTTTTGGCCTCGTGAAGGAGAAAGTATCGCTCTAGCTTGGGGGAGGCTTAATTTAATGTTATATTCATGCCCCAATCATGAGCTCTCAAGAGAAATTATTATCCTGAATTTTTATGCTCGGCTTTCTCATAATGATAGGTCCATGCTTGATACTTCTTGTGTTGGTTCTTTTATGAATAAAACTATGAATTCTGGTGGGATCTTTTGGAAAGAATTAAACGCAGCTCTGAAGATTGGGAACTCGACGAGGGTAAAGATTCAGGTATTAAGCTTAAGTATGATTGTGTTAAATCTTTTATGAATAACGATGCTTTTCAAAAGTTTAGCACTAAATATGGACTTGACTCTGAGATTGTAGCCTCCTTTTGTGAATCATTTGCTACTCATGTTGATCTCCCTAAAGAGAAGTGGTTTAAGTATCACCCACCTATTTAAAAACAAATTAAAGAACTGGTACCAGCTAAAGAGAAAACTATTATTTATAATGTTGATCTAGTTGTTCCTACTGCTTATATTGAGAAACCACCTTTCCTTGTTAGGATAAAGGAACATGCTAAAGTTTCAACAGTGGTCAACAAAAGTTATATTAGAACACCTAAACTTGATGAACAAATCAAAGTAGCACCTAGTGTTGCTATGGTAAGGATCTTCTTGAAGAAAATATAGATGGGCATGTTATTTACTTGTGTAATGAAGCTACTAGAATTGTCAAACCTGATAAAACAGATAATCGTAGACCCGTTGCTGGCATGCCCGTTGTCTCAATTAAAATAGGACATCACTATTATCATGGTTTATGCGACATAGGTGCTAGCGTGAGTGCTATTCCTTTTACCTTATATCAAGAAATTATGAATGACATAGCACCCGCAGAGATAGAAGACATAGATGTTACTATTAAACTTGCTAATGGAGATACCATATCACCAATTGGGATTGTTAGAGATGTTGATGTCTTGTGTGGGAAAATAAAATACCCTACTGAATTTCTTGTTCTTGGTTCCCCACAAGATGATTTCCCCCCCCCCCCATTATCTTTGGTAGACCTTTCTTGAATAACGTTAATGCTAAAATAGATTGTAAAAAACAAACTGTCGGTGTCAGCTTTGGTGATGAGTCTCATGAGTTTAACTTTTCCAAGTTTAGTAGAAAACCTCATAAAAAAGAATTGCCTAGTAAGGATGAAATAATTGGTCTTGCTTCTATTGTTGTGCCTCCTACTGATCCTTTAGAACAATATCTGCTAGACCATGAAAATGATTTACATATGCATGAATGAAATGAAATAGATGAGATTTTCTTTGAACAACGTTCTCTGCTTAAACACAATTTGCCTATTCAAACTCTAGGATGTCCTCCTCCACCTGAAGGTGATCCTGTGTTTGAATTAAAGCAATTGCCAGACACTTTGAAATATGCTTATCTTGATGAGAAAAAGATATATCCTGTTATTATTAGTGCTAACCTTTCAGAACATGAAGAAGAAAGACTATTGAAAGTTATAAGGAAGCACCGAGCTTCTATTGGATATACTCTTGATGATCTTAAGGGCATTAGTTCCACTCTGTGTCAGCACGAAATTAATATGGAACCTGATGCTAAACCCATTGTTGATCACGAACGTCGGTTAAATCCGAAGATGAAGGAAGTGGTAAGAATGGAAATATTAAAACTTCTGGAAGGAGGTATAATCTATCCTATAGCTGATTGTAGATGGGTAAGTCATGTTTATTGTGTCCCTAAGAAGGGAGGAATTACTGTTGTTCCTAATGATAAAAATGAACTCATCCCACAAAGAATTGTTAGAGGCTATAGAATGGTCATTGATTTCAGAAATTTAAACAAAGCAACTAGAAAAGTTCATTACCCTTTGCCTTTTATTGATCAAATGCTAGAAATATTGTCAAAGCACACACATTTTTGCTTCCTTGATGGATATTCTGGTTTTTTACAAATACCTGGTTCTCAACCTGATCAAGAAAAGACCACTTTCACTTGTCCCTTTGGAACTTATGCTTATAGACGTATGACTTTTGGTTTATGCAATGCACCTGCTACCTTTCAAAGATGTATGACTGCTATATTCTCTGACTTTTGTGAAAAGATTGTTGTGGTCTTCATGGATAACTTCTCTCTTTATCGGAAGTCTTTTGATGATTGTTTAAACAATCTTGATCGAGTTTTGTAGACATGTCAGCAAACAAATCTTTTCTTGAATTGGGAGAAGTGCCACTTTATGGTTAATGAAGATATTGTTTTGGGCCATAAAATTTCTGAAAGAGGTATTGAGGTTGTCGATGGGAACGACACCTATGGGATCACTGGAATCCCTTCTGCGGTCGGCGGGCGCGGGGTTGTGAGAAGAGCAGGTCCAGGAGTCAGCAAAAAGATCGTTTACCCAGGTTCGGGCCACGAGGATGCGTAATACCCTAGTCCTGCTTTGGTGGATGTATTTAGTGTTCTTGAGCTTTCGAACTAGCTACGGTGGCTGCGTAGTTCCAAAGAGCCGAATCCTTCTCCAGTATGCCTCATTCCTACTTTTATAATCGAAAAGGGGTTGCCACAGTGGCACATAGGAGGTGGAAAGGCGTACAGTGCGCGAGCTTATCGCCCGGCGTTACGGGACAAAGCGCATTAAATGCGCTACTTAGATGTCCATTAGCTTTATCGGGGACGGGAACGAGGCCCGGCCCGTTCGTCGCCGCTCCATCTCGCTTCGACATGCGCCCAGGCCAGCGATGCATGTGGTGTCATGTAGGCAGGCAGGCTGCTGAGGTGGCGCGGTGGCAGGGTCTTCACAAAGATCTTCATGCCACCACGTAGGTGCTTGCTGAGTCGGTCTGGAAGCCGCGTGTTGCCACACAGGTGCCTGCCCAGCTGGTTGGGCTGGCAGCTGCATGCGAATGGCGGCGGAGCCTTGGCTGGTGCGGGTCTGGCAGTGGCCCTGCTGGCGCCCTCGGCAAGGGCCTTGCCGGGGGCCCAACAAGGGTCTTGCCGTGGCGTCGCAGTTGTCCCCGGCAGGACGCTTGCCGGGGGTCTTATGGATCTCCTCGGCTAGGATCCCTCCGAGGGTCGCTGTCTTCTGGTCCTCATCTGATCTTGTGTGTTTATGATCTTGACAAAGATCTGCATGCCACCACTGGGGTGCCTCCCGAGCCTTGGTTCCAGCGTAATCGTTGGCGGCGTTTGGAACTCTTGGCCTCGAGGGTGGCTCACTTTGCTGGTACTGGGCAAGTTGCCCCGGCAAGGGCCTTGCCGGGGGAGTCCACCTCGCCCTCTTTCTCTTTTGTGTTTCTGGTCTTGGCCTTGCCTTGACCGTCTTGTGCTCCGGCTTCTCCCCGGCCTCCCTCCTCTGCCCTGCAAAGTGTGGCCATGGGCGCGGCTCTGACTGTCCGTGCACAAGTAAAGGGGTACAAAGGAGTGCCCCTACTTTAGTACACCGACAGGAGGCCCCGGGCTTGGGCCACACATAAGCGCGACACGTTGTTGGGCCAGGCCCAGAACGGTGTGCGGGCAGTCGGGGTAGGATTTTTCCGCAGTAATTTTTCGCCCGCTGCGCTTCCCCACGACCCGCGTTGAACGCGCGACATGGAGGGTTGAGCGTGACATGGGGTCATGCGTGGGGCGGTTCCCGCATGCATGCGTCACATCGTGGTAAAGAGGCGACTCGCGCCTTCCCCAAAAAAAGAAGGAGGCGCGGCTCATTTACTAAGCGGACTCGGGTCGCGGTCTTCAAGGCACCCATGCTCCACGATCACGGGGCGGGGAACGGTCGCCTCACCCGTCCTTTCGATCCTGCCCACATGCCACGCGTCCTCCATGCAAGTGGCAGGCGGCGGGGGCGGGAAACCGGGCCGTCGCTAATTGGGGCAGCGGTCGGTCCCGATTCCCTGCGCCCCTGATGGCTGGATTGGCCGAGTGGGGCATCCGAGCCTCGACCCCGCCCCTTTATAAGGAGGGTGAGGGGGACGTCACTCCACATTCCTTCAGCATCCATCCTCTTCCACCTTCGCTCCTCTCCTCCACCTGCCATTGCGAGAGGAGGTGCTGGGCCTTCGACGGTGGCGGCGAGGGTCGCCGCTCGACAGCGTGTTCCTCCTTCCTATGGGCCCACGGCGGTGGAGCCGGCCATGAGAGGAAGTGGGAGGGGGCGAGGCCAAGGTCACTGTGGCGGTCGGGGGAGAGGGGAACAAGGCGGCGTGATGGCCGTGCCTCTACCAACAGTGCCCCCCGCGATGGAAGGCCACGTGGGGGACTAGCCCCGCGAGTTTTTCATCATGCTGCATCGGCCACCGCGTCGTCGTCTCCGCTGCCCTCCCCATTTGCTCGGGAGATGGAGCTCGATCCGCCCCAGACCCTCAAGCTGCACATGAGGGGCTACGGGAACGGCGGCACACGGGTCGACGTCGACTTCCCCGCTCCTCACTTCATGTACCTCTGTCGTGGATGGAAGACGTTTGCTCGCATCCACAGCCTGACGGTGGGGCTCGTCCTCTATTTCAAGTTAATGGAGGGCGGCCTGCTCTCCGTCAAGGTCTTTGGAGATCTTGGAACTTGTCTAAAGTTTTGCGTGGCGAGCTCCTCCGACGACGAAGATTCCTCCTCGAGCGGGAGTGACGAGGAGGACAGCGATGACGAGGGAGTCGAGCGGCAGGATGCCGACTCCGACTTTGATTGACCGCGTCGCTCCTCCCTCGGCCACGCGCCCTGCCGAGGGTCTTCCTCGCCAAGCTCTCCGTCGGGGCGCTCCCCCTCGTCTCCTTGGGCGGCTAGCGTAGGAAGGTCGGAGAAGGCGAAGAAGGCGGGTGGCGGCCGTCAAGTCGGAGTACGCGCGCACCGACGCCTTCGCCGCGTATTGTCGGCCCGCTGCCTCATCGTCCAGCTCCTTTCCCGGCACCAAGATGTTCCCTTGGTGCCTTCTGCTCCTTGCACCTCGCCTAGGCGCCCCTTTTGCCCTCCTGCTGTCTTGTTCCACCTTCTGAGGAGAGGGACAAGAAAGGGATTACGGGCACCATATCTCTTTTTAGTTTGTAAGCCTACGGGCACTTGTTAACTTTAAGACTTGTAATCCCCTTGCTCATGTTTTTAATTCCGTATGAACTGTACCTATATGGGATGTTTTTAATGAAAAAGGGTGTTTGCCGGGTTTCTTTGTGCGTGGGCGAGGCCCATGCCAAGGGGTGAATCCTTGTTACTTTTAAGATAAACATTGTCGCCCGGCAATGGGCCTTGCCTTCCCCCCACTTCAATCGACCATTCTCACGCCTTTGGCGGAGGCAGGGGTGGAGTGGAGTTAGGCCCCTCGTTTACTTTCTTGCCACCGCGACTACGACCAAGTTCCGACCCAGGGGGATGGCTCTCGGGTATAGGAAAAGGGGAGCACAGTGGTTTAAGAATATAAACACGGTTTCACATGTCCCAGTTCTATACGAAAAGGCATAACAGGGGATGAAAGACTTATCTGAATCCGCTACCCCCGGCAACCTTGGCTCGCCGGGGTTGGATCCTTGTGTCTTAAGCCCCCGACAGTCTTGGCTTGCCAGGGCCGGGGCGTCGGTTCGTCCTCTTTCTCCCAAGCGGCTCAGCAGAAGTGTTCGTGTGCCCTGAGAACCAAAGAAGACAGAAAGACGCGAACTCGACCTCTAGGCTAGGGGTTAGTCGCCGCCAAGCACTACCAACCCTGACCGAGGGAGGGACTTAAACCTATCATGCATGCTATAACTTAGGGCGCGAGCGCTTCGTTTATTTATGCTCAGGGTCCGCACCTGGCTTTGTACAGAGGGTTACATGCCTTGTAGGCAAAGCTTGTACAAAAGGTGGCTTGCCGGGAGGCCCGGCAAGCCGCGCCTTATGGGTAAAATTTGCGAAGATGCTCGATGTTCTAGGAGTTGCTCACTGGGACAACATCATCGGTCTCCACGCGGACTGCGCCGGGCCTGGTGACTCGTATTGCCGGATAAGTGCCTTCCCACTTCTGCGTCAACTTGTTGGAATTCTTGGCCGACTGAACGCGCCGAAGAACAAGGTCGCCTTCCTCAAAGCTTCGGGCATGAACCTTGCAGCTATGGTAGCGGCGCAAGGATTGATGGTAGCGTGCCACTCTCACAGCCGCCCGAAGATGAACTTCCTCAATGAGCGTTGCGTCATCTTGCCGCAATCGCTCTTGCTCAAGATCGTAATAAGCGAGCACTCAAGGTGACCCGTATGTGAGTTCTATGGGGAGAACTGCTTCTGCCCCGTAAACCAGGGCAAAGGGTGTCTGGCGGTGGCTCGATTTGGCGTCGTTCTGATCGACCAAAGAACCACCGGCAACTCATCAATCCAGCGCCTTCCACTCTTGTGCAGCCTGTCAAAAGTCTTCGTCCTCAGGCCTCGTAACACTTCAGCATTTGCCCTCTCTGCCTGGCCGTTGCTCCATGGATGTGCCATAGAAGTGAAATAGGCCTTGCTGCCGAGGTCTTGGATGTATTGCATGAAGGTGCGGCTTGTGAACTGTATGCCGTTGTCGGTAATGACTCTGTTTGGCACACCAAAGCGGCACACTAGTCCCTTGAAGAACTTGACGGCCGACTGTGCAGTCACCTTCCTCACTGCCTCCACCGCTGGCCATTTTGTGAACTTGTCGATTGCAACGTACAAGTACTCAAAGCCCCCGACAGCGCGGGGGAAAGGGCCCAGGATGTCGAGCCCCTAGACTGAGAATGGCCAAGAGAGAGGAATCGTTTGAAGGGCTTGAGCTGGTTGATGAAGCTTCTTCGAATGGAACTGGCACACTTCACACCTGGTTACTAGTGCCGTCGCATCCTGGAGGGCGGTGGGCTAGAAGAAACCTTGCCGGAATGCCTTGCCGGCAAGGGCCCTCAACCCTATGTGGGAGCCACATATGCCTCCATGTATTTCTGCTAAAAGCCCCAGTCCTTCCTCCCGGGGGTGCACTTCAATTTCACACCGTTCGGTCTTTTTCTATACAGGACGTCGTTGACGAACTGGTATATAGCAGACCGACGGGGTACTTTTTCTGCTTCTTCCTACTCCTTAGGAAGTTCCCCTGTCTAGAGGAATGAGACAGTATGTTGTGCCCATGCCGGAGCCTGGGGCTCGACGGCAAGGACCAAAGGCACCTCTTCTGCCATGGGAGCGGCCGTCTCCATGGTCAGGGCTTGACGGCCTGCCGGAGCCAGCTGCCCCTCGGTAGGCTCAGAATCCACGGCAACACCCTTGCCGGCGGCCCCTGGGGGCTCAGCGGGAAAGTACTTGCCGGGGCCTGATTTCCTCCGCTTGTTCTGCTCCGTTGATGGTTCAACGGATGGCTGAGTTAACCGAAGCAGAAAGGTACCTAGTTCCAAAGGTAGCTTGAATGCAGCACGCTTTGACAGGTAATCAGCGATGTCATTCTCCGCTCGGGGAACGTGCTCCTCTTGTATACCGTCGAGGCGCTCCTCCAGCTTCCTCACCTCATCTACGTAGGCTTGACTTGTCTGACGACGAGATGTGAATCACCCCTGACGATGAGCTTCTTAACTCCGAGGTCTGCCGCGATCCTGAGACCGGCAAGCAGCCCCTCGTACTCGGCAGTGTTGTTTGTGGACATCTCCCTGGGAAAGTGCATCTGGCTCACAAACTTGAGGTGCTCTCCGGTGGGTGCGACAAGCAGCACACCGGCACCGGCGCCTTGCAGCGATAAAGCCCCATCAAAGTACATGATCCAGTCGCGACTTGCTTCCTTACCAAGGAGAGCGGTCTCCTGGATTACCTCGTCGGGCGTTGAGGTCCACTCAGCAATGAATTCCGTGAAGACTCCGCTCTGGATTGTCGAAGTACTTTCAAAATTCAACCCAAAGCTTGACATCTCTAAGGCCCACTCCACAATCCTTCCGGTTGCGTCTGGGTTGTGCAGTATCCGTCGCAACGGGAGGCGGGTGACGACAGTGATCTCGTGGGCTTGGAAGTAATGACGCAGCTTCCTCGAGGCCATAAGGAGGCCAAAGAGCAATTTATGCACACCGGAGTACCTTGACCTAGCCCCCTGCAAGAGGGAGCTGACAAAGTAAACCAGGTGTTGCATCATCTTCTTCTTCTGCACCACTTCATTTGGCTACGCGGGCCCTGCCCCGATGGCGTCAGACTCTGCTGGGGGCCTTGCCTTGCCGGCACCGGCCCTGCTGGGAGAATGTCTGACGTGCCATCCGCTGGTCCTGCCATTTCCACTGCCTCTTCGTCGACCTCCCTCTGCGCCACCAGCGCGGCACTGACCACTTGATTTGTTGCCGCCAGATATAGCAGCAACGGCTCTTGCGGTTTAGGCGCCACTAGTACTGGTGTAGAAGAGAGGTACTTCTTCAGATCCTGCAGTGCTACTTCGGCCTCTGGGGTCCATTCCATGGGGCCCACTTTTTCAAAATCTTGAAGAAGGGAAGGGCGCGCTCGACAGACTTGGAGATGAATCGGCTCATGGCGGCAATGCAGGCAGTGAGCTGACGCACATCCTTGATCCGCTTGGGCGCCTCAATCTGCTCGATAGCCTTGATCTTGTCTGGGTTTGCCTCGATCCCGCGCTGCGACACAAAGAACCGAGAAGTTTGCCGGACGGAATGCCGAAGACACACTTCTCAGGGTTCAACTTGAGGTTGATCTTGCGCAGGTTGGCAAATGTCTCTTCTATGTCTTGTACAAGAGTTGCCTTGTCCTTGGTTTTGACCACTATGTCATCCATGTATGCTTCCATATTTCTATGTAGCTGGGGTTCAAAACCAATTTGGACCGCTCTTGCAAACGTTGAGCCAGCACTTTTTAACCCGAAAGGCATCCGTAAAAAGCAATACGTACCACATGGGGTGATGAATGTTGTCTTCTCTTCATCTTCTCTTGCCATGAAGATCTAGTGGTAGCCCGAGTAGGCGTCGAGGAATGATAACAAATCACACCCGACCGTGGAGTCAACAATCTGGTCGATGCGAGGCAACGGGAAGGGGTCCTTAGGACAAGCCTTATTGATATCTGTGTAGTCAATACACAACCTCCACTTCCCGTTCGCCTTCGCACTACCACCGGATTGGCCAACCACGTCGGATGGAGCACCCCCCTCACCAAGCCTGCTGCTTCCAACTTCCTAATCTCTTCTGTGATAAACTCTTCCCTTTCCAGGGCCTGCTTCCTGACCTTCTACTTGACGGGCCGTGCATGAGGACAGACAGCTAGGTGGTGCTCAATCACCTCCCTGGGAACACCGGGGATGTCGGATGCTTGCCATGCAAACACATTGACATTCGCCCGCAGGAAGATGACGAGCGCGTCTTCCTATTTGCTGTCGAGGGTGGAGCTTATGGTGAAAGCCCCTCCCGTGCCGTCCTCCCTAATGGACACCTTCTTGGTTTGTGGTGGCGCAGCTCTGGATTTCTTGTTGTTGCCGGTGGAGCTCTCTGGCACGTCCTCGACGGTAGCACAACACTCCGAAGAGGTGCGCTTGACAGAGTGGGTGTGAGAGGTCTTGCCGGGCTTCTTCTTCCCTCCCGGGGCTTCAGCGGCAGGAGCAAGTGCCTTGGCGGCAGCTGCTGCAACTGCTTCTCGGTAGAGTAGGTCGGCGCAGATCAGTGCATCCTTCTTGTCGCAGGGGACGGTGATGATGGTCATCGGCCCAGGCATCTTCAGCGTGTTGTAGGCGTAATGCGACGCCGCCATGAACTTGGCTAGTGCCGGGCGGCCGAGGATCCCGTTGTAGGGCAAGGGGATCTCGGCTACATCGAAGACAATCCTCTCCGTCCTTTAGTTCAACTCGCCTCCGAACGTCATAGGCAATGTGATCTTCCCCTTCGGCTGGCTTCTTCCCGGGTTGACCCCTTGAAACATGTCCGTCTCCTCGAGGTCTCCGTCGGGAATTTGCAGCCTCTTGATCACAACGGGCGAGATTAAGTTTAGACCGGCCCTGCCGTCAACCAGCATCTTGTTCACCTTGAGGTTGCGTATCGTTGGTGAGATCAACAACGACAAACACCCGACCGCAGTGGTGCGATCAGGGTGGTCCTCGGCGTCAAAGATGATGGGCGTGCTGGACCACTTCAACGGCTTCCGAGCGTCGAACAATGGCTCCGCTACTGTGATCTCACGCGCCGACTGCTTAAGCTGGCGGGGAGAAGTATGCAGCGAGGCGCCACCATCGACGCACATGGCCTCCGTAGCCTTCTGAAACTCTTGCTCGCCAGACTCGTCGTCCTCGTCATGATCATCGTCTTCTTGCTTCTTGTCACGGCCCCGGGCGGGCCTCTCTTGCTGGTTATCCTTGCCGCGGCGGCCTCCTTGGCCGCCACGCTTCTTGCCGGATCCTTCGGCACCGTCTTGACCCTTCTCCTTGTCCCGCCTCTCATACTTGGCCTTTTACTTTTCGGCTAGCAGCTCGACCTATCGGTAGTTCTGGAGGTCGTGGCCCTTGGTGCGATGGATCTTGCAATACTACTTGTCGGAGCCCCCCGGCTTGTCGGCAGCCGCCAAGGCCTGGCAAGTGACGCTCCCGGCAATTTCCTTGCCGGGGTCGTCTGCCTTAGCCTTCTTGGCGGCGCCGGTGCTATCGGATCCCTCGACGGCAAGCACGGTCTTGCCCTTGCGTTTCCTGTTGCAACGTCGGCCCTTCTTCGTCGGGGCGGCAGTGTCTTCATTAGTAGAGTCGGTTTCCACGCTGGCGTCCTCGCCGGGGTACTTCCTTCCATCTTCAGCCCGGGCGCACCTATCGGCCAGAACATAAAGTTCGGCCACATCCTTAACTTGTTGATCGTCAACTCTTCGTGCATCTTGCGGTTGCGCACATTCTGATGGAACGTGCTTATCACGGCGGCGGGATGAACATCGGGGATGTTGTACTGCACCCGGCTAAACCTCTGGATGTACTTGCGTAGGGTTTCCCCTTCCTTCTGGGGAACGATATGCAAATCACTGGCCTGGCCATGAGCTTGGTGGCCTCCGGTGAAGGCACCAACGAACTCATGGCACATACCCGACCAAGAAGAAATGGAATCCGTCGGCAAGTGCATCAACCAAGACATGGCGTTGGGCTTCAATGCCAACGGGAAGTAATTGGCAAGCACCTTGTCGTCGCGAGCTCCGGCAGCTTGCATCGCGATGGTGTAGATGCTGGGGAACTCTGACGGATGGGTCTTGTCGTTGTACTTCTCGCCGACGTCGGGCTTGAACATGCGGTGGGACGGCCACTGGAACTGCCTCAGCTCACGGGTAAAGGCTAGGCAACCCACCTTGTAAGGTAGGCCGCCGGAGCCCCCCCGTGTTGGGTGGTCCATAGCTGGTCTCGCCCGCTTATCCGACTGGTGGCGTGTATCGCGCCGGCGCTCGATAGTGGTTCGAGCATCTTCATGGGCTCGTTCTCGAAGAACTTGGCGCTGGTCGCGGTGGGTCCGTGGGTCGGACGATGCTATGGAAATGTTATCACATGCGTCGTCACGACGGATCGACACCGGCGGCAGCTGGCGCGGGGGATGAGAGTGTACTGTGGCTGCAGCTCCCCCGGTCCTCCCACCACTGGCATGTGGTGGCTCGACGGAGCGCCGGCCTGAGGGCCCCGCCGGTCGCGCATCATCTTTATTGGCGACGGCGACGAGGCTCCGGATGGTGGCTCTCCACTTGTTGAGCTTCTCCGCAGTAGGAGGGAAGTCGAGGAGCAGCTGCGCGCGCGCCAAAGCTTCTGCTGGCGTGGGTGGTGGCGACAGCTGCGTGGACCGTGGCGCACTTCGACTTCTAACCACGTTTGAAGGAGCTCTATCACTGCCCAGTGGTTGCGTGTCATTTTCGCCACCACTTCGGCGGGCATGCTGGACTCCTTCGTCCCGCGGACGATGCACATGGCTCTTCCCAGAGCGGTGTCCAGGGTCACCGGCGTGGTGACGTTGCTCGTCGCGCATACCATGGGAAGAGCGCAGTGTGGGCGCCGGGGTGGGCGTCTTGCTGGTCGCTGCGCCACCTGTAGGGGCACAGGGACGCCCCTGGAGGGCCCCGCGTCGCCTGCGGAGGCCCAGCCCCGTCTTTGGATATGGCGGCGTGTGGCTCGTCGTCTGGCGCACAAACGATGCCACTCGCTAGGCTCTGACTACCGGGGCAATGCTGGTGCTCGCGGGCCGTGGCTCGGGTTCTGCCCGTGACCGGTCCGCTGCTCGCCCGCACTGGTGCGGGCCGTTCGGCCCCCGACGAGCCGATCGCCGTGATCGTCTTCTTCTTGGGAGCCATGGCAACGAAGAACTGCTAGGCTAACCGCTAGACCAGGTTCTCGCAATTGCGCCCCCTACCTGGCGCGCCAAAGATGTCGGTGGGAACAACACCTATGGGATCACTGGAATCCCTTCTGCGGTCAGCGGGCGCGGGGTTGTGAGAAGAGCAGGTCCAGGAGCCAGCACAAACATCGTTTACCCAGGTTCGGGCCGCGAGGATGCGTAATACCCTAGTCCTGCTTTGGTGGATGTATTCAGTGTTCTTGAGCTTTCGAACTAGCTACGGTGGCTGCGTAGTTCCAAAGAGCCGAATCCTTCTCTAGTATGCCTCGGTCCTCCTTTTATAGTCGAAAAGGGGTTGCCACAGTGGCACACAGGGGGTGAAAAGGTGTATAGTGCGCGAGCTTATCGCCCGGCACTACGGGGCAAAGCGCATTAAATGTGCTACTTAGGTGTCCATTAGCTTTATTGGGGACGGGAACGAGGCCTGTCATGTCCGTTGCCGCTCCATCTCGCTTCGACACGCGCCCAGGGCAGCGATGCGTGCGGTGCCATGTAGGCAGGCAGGCTGCTGAGGTGGCACGGTGGCAGGGTCTTCACGAAGATCTTCATGCCACCACGCAGGTGCTTGCTGAGTCGGTCTGGAAGCCGCGTGTTGCCATGCAGGTGCCTGCCCAGCTGGTTGGGCTGGCAGCTGCATGCCAATGGCGGCGGAGCCTTGGCTGGTGCGGGTCTGGTAGTAGCCGTGCTGGTGCCCTCGGCAAGGGCCTTGCCGGGGGCCCGGCAAGGGTCTTGCCGTGGCGTCGCAGTTGTCCCCAGCAAGACGCTTGCCGGGGGTCTTATGGATCTCCTCGGCTAGGATCCCGCCGAGGGTCGCCGTCTTCTGGTCCTCATCGGATCTTGTGTGTTTATGATCTTGGCAAAGATCTGCATGCCACCACGGGGGTGCCTCCGGAGCCTTGGTTCCAACGTAGTCGTTGGCGGCTTTCGGAACTCTTGGGCTCGAGGGTGGCTCGCTCTGCTGGTACTGGGCAAGTTGCCCCGGCAAGGCTCTTGTCGGGGCCGCAGAGGCCCTTGCCGGGGGAGTCCACCTCGCCCTCTTGCTCTTTGGTGTTTCTGGTCTTGGCCTTGCCTTGACCGTCTTGTGCTCCGGCTTCTCCCCGGCCTCCCTCCTCTGCCCTGCTAAGTGTGGCCGTGGGCGCGGCTCTGACTGTCCATGCACAAGTAAAGGGGTACAAAGGAGTGCCCCTACTTTAGTACACCGACAGAGGTGGACAAATCTAAGGTTGATGCAAGTGAGAAAATGCCATGTTCTAAAGATATCAAAGGTATTCGTAGTTTCTTAGGTCATGCTGGTTTCTATAGGTGATTTATCAAAGACTTTTCTAAAATTTCTAGGCCTCTTACATATCTTTTGCAAAAGGATGTTCCTTTTTGTTTTTCATGATGATTATTTAAAAGCCTTCGAAACACTTAAGAAAGCCTTAATTTCTGTACCCATTGTTCAACCACCTGACTGGAACTTGCCTTTTGAAATTATTTGTGATTCTAGTGATTATGTTGTTGGTGCTGTTCTAGGACAAAGAGTTGATAAGAAAATAAATGTTATTCATTATGCTAGTAAAAGTCTAGATAGTGCACAACAAAATTATGCTACTACTGAAAAATATTTTCTAGCAGTGGTGTTTCCTTGTGATAAATTTAGATATTACATTGTTGACTCTAAAGTTATTGTTCACACCGACCATGCTGCTATTAAATATCTTATGGAAAATAAAGATGCTAAACGTAGACTTATTCGATGGGTTCTCTTGTTACAAGAATTTGATTTACATATAATTGATAGAAAAGGAGCAGAGAATCCCGTAGCTGATAACTTGTCTAGGCTTGAAAATGTCCTTGATGACCCACTACCTATTGATGATAGCTCCGGATGAACATTTAGCTGCAATAAATGTTTCTCATAACACTCCTTGGTATGCTGATTATGTTAATTACATTGTTGCTAAATATTTACCACCTAGCTTTACATACCAACAAAAGAAAAAAATCTTCTATGATTTAAGACATTACTTCTTGGATGACCCACATCTTTATAAAGGAGTAGATGGTATTATTAGACGTTGTGTACCTGAGCATGAACAGGGAAAAATCCTATGGAAATGTCACTCTGAAGCTTATGGAGGACATCATGCGGGAGACGGAACTGCTCACAAGGTATTGCAATCTGGGTTTTATTGGCCTACTCTCTTCAAGGATGCTTGTAAGTTTGTCTCATCTTGTGCTAAATTTCAAAGAATAGGTAATATCGGTAAGCGTCAAGAAATGCCTATGAATTATTCACTTGTTGTTGAACCATTTGATGTTTGGGGTTTTGATTACATGGGACCTTTCCCTTCCTCTAATGGGTATACAAATATTTTGGTTGCTGTTGATTATGTTACTAAGTGGGTAGAAGCTATTCCAACTAGTAGTGCTGATCACAACACCTCTATTATAATGCTTAAGGAAGTAATTTTCCCACGGTTTGGAGTCCCTAGATATTTAATGACTGATGGTGGTTCACACTTTATTCAAGCTGATTTCCGTAAAATGCTTGCCAAGTATGATGTTAACCATAGAATTGCATCACCCTATCATCCTCAGTCTAGTGGTCAGGTTGAACTTACCAATAGAGAAATAAAAATAATTTTGCAAAAGAATGTCAATAGGTCCCTGAAGAATTGGTCTAAGAAATTAGATAATGCACTTTTGGCTTATAGAACAGCATATAAAAATCCTATGGGCATGTCTCCTTATAAAATGGTTTATGGGAAAGCATGTCATTTGCCTCTTGAGTTAGAACATAAAGCATATTGGGCAATTAAAGAACTCAACTATGATTTCAAACTTGCCGGTGAAAAGAGGTTATTTGATATTAGCTCACTAGATGAATGGAGAACCCATGCTTATGAGAATGCCAAGTTATTTAAAGAAAAGGTTAAAAGATGGCATGATAAAAGAATCCAAAAGCGTGAGTTTAAGGTTGAAGAATATGTTCTTTTGTACAACTCTCGTTTCAGATTCTTTGCAGGAAACTCCTCTCTAAATGGGACGTACCATATGTTATCGAGGAGGTTTATCGGTCTGGAGCTGTCTAAATAAATAATGCCGAAGGTACTAACCCAAAGGTTGTTAATGGGCAACAAATAAAACATTATATCTCAGGTATGCCCATTAATGTTGAAAGTAATGTTATCCAAACTATGACACCGGAAGAACACATAAAAGAGTCCTTCCAGAACACTCCAGAATCGTGAAAAAGAGGAGGTACGTGATATGGTAAGTAAACGGACTCCGAAAAATCAGCAAAAATATTTTTTGTCAGTTTTGGAATATTTAGAAAATTAGGAAAATAAGAAACTACCGGGAAAGTCACCGTGGTGGACACAAGACACCAGCGCGCCCAGGTGGGTTGTGCCCACCTCGGTTACTTTCGGGAATCCGTTTTTCTACTGTTTGCTTGTTTCCCCAGATAAAAAAATCTTTATATACCCCCCCCCCCCCGAACCTATTGACCACCGTATCACGGAGAAATCTTCTGTTTTCTTTTCCTTGCTGTTTTCTGACAGATCCAACCAACCATGGCCACTTTACGCTATTCCAAGGACAAGTTCTTCGAGAACGTCATCAACCCATATTTGAGGGAGGAGATGCAGCACCCTTAGGCTATCCAGATGCATGAGGGGGTGCTCCACATCCGCGATGTGCAAGGTCCGAAGGGGACGGGAACCGTGGAGGCCAGACTTGAAGCTATGGAGCAGGAGGTCTTCCGGTTCAAGGGGATGGTGGAACGTGGACTTAATGCCAAACACCTGATGATCGCGGATTACACCCGTGATCTCAAGGTGGATGGCAAGTCCATGAAGGACATTGTCTTCACCTTCAACGAGCAAATCAACTTCCTCCAAAGCCAGATCTACAATCTCCGAAACCAAGTCTTTGAGTATGAGGCGAGGTTTAAAGGTATGAGTTTGGCTGCCAGTTGCAAGACCCGTGAGACTCACTCCTCCTCTTATAATGGTGAGCCCCTGCCATGGAAACCCGAGGACAAGATCGCCTCTACTTCATCACCACCTCCTTCTTCATCACCAAAGGAAAACTGAGTATCGGGTATGGGCACTCCCCTTGGCTTCCGCCAAGCTTGGAGGAGGTGCCCCGGTATCGTATCACCCCCACTATCTTTTGACTTTACTTATTTTAGTTCGATATTTTGCTGTAGATGAATAAAAGTTAAGTTCGATCCTTTATTTTTTGAGAGCTTGCTTAGTAATCTATCCTTGTAATCGTGTGCGAGATATATATTAAAGTTTAGTTTGAGTTTTTGCTTTCTTGACTTTCATGTTTCAATAAAAAGAAAGGAAATAAATGAAAAGAGCATATGTTGATCCTATGTTAGGTGATAACACCACATAAGGAAAAGTATAAGTAGAAATTTTTATTATATATTGACAAACATAGCATTAGTCAATGATGCAACTCATGAAAGAATTAATAAGGGAAGACAAGATTCACATATAAATACACTATCATGGAAATCTTTCGTGATTGTGAGCCCCCATTAAAATATGGGATGCCAAAATTGTTGATGTTGGACAAGGAAGACACCTTAATGATTTATGTTTGTTCATATTCACATAGAAGGTATATTGTCATAGATCCTTCAACATGTGGTGCTTGCCCCCTATCTTTGCTAGCCAAAATTCCGATCTAAGTAGAGATACTACCTGTGCATCCAAAAACCCTTAAACCCAAATCTTATTTTCAAGAGTCCACCATACCTACCTAGGGATTGAGCAAGATCCCTCAAGTAAGTTGTCATCATTGCAAAAAGGCAATAAAAATTGCTTCTCAATGTGTGAGATCATTTAGTGTAAGAGAAAATTGAGGTTGCACGAACTTGTGATGGTGAAGAATAAAAGTGACAGACTGCATAATAAAGGTCGCTATCACAAGGTCAATGCAACGTGACGTTCTTTTGCACTAAGGGGTTGAGCATCCAAACAAATAAGCGCATGGCAACCTCTGCTTCCCTCTGCGAAGGGCCTAATTTTTACTTTTATGCAAAGAGTCAAAGTTTTCTTTCTATTCCTTTTTATTTTCTCCTTTGGCAAGCATAATGTGGTGAGGAAGGATCTAGGCAAATATGTCCAGTTGAATATGGGTGGCATGAGTTATTATTGTTGACATCACCCTTGAGGTGAATACGTAGTGAGGCGAAACTATAAGCCCCTATCTTCCTATGTGTCCGGTTGTAATGTTTTGGTCATGTGTATGCGGTGAGTGTTAGCAATCATAGAGGACTATATGATGGTTGAGTAAGTGGACTTGCCTAAAGGCTCCGATACGTGACCCTTCCTGAAAAGATGATGAATTGTAGTTCCAAACTTGACTGAGAATATAGTTTGTTGGTTTCTAATAGACTTTATGCTTTATACTTTGATTGTGTGATGAACTGTTACTTATTCATGAGAAGATTATGATAAAGCTCTATGATAAAAGTATTATGTTTAATTTTGTTGTTGTTCTAATAATCTACATGATGCTTCTATATCTGTATTGTTTTTATCGACACCTCTCTCTCAAAGCATGTGGACATGTTTTTCGATTTCGGTTTTCGCTTGAGGACAAGCGAGGTTTAAGCTTGGGGGAGTTGATACATCCATTTTGCATCATGTTTTCCTACTATTATTTATGATGTTTTTATCCATAATAATGCTTTTTGGAGTAATTCTAATGCCGTATCTCTCATAATACGCAACGTACACACAAAGAGGGAGAATTCTGGCAGCTAGAAATCTGGACCTGGAAAAGGTACATCGGGCTACCTATTCTGCACAACTAAAAACAAGCTGAAACTCCACGGAGAATTTTTATGGAATATATGATGAATATTGGATCAAATATGTACCAGAAGGGGCCCACCAGGTGGGCACAACCCACCTGGGCGCACCAGGGAGCCCAGGCGTGCCCAGGTGGGTTGTGCTCAGCCAGGCCCACCTCCGGTGCCCATCTTCTGGTATATAGGTCATTTTGAACTAAAAAAAAGAGTAGAAGACTTTGGGGATGGAGTGCCGTCGTCTCGAGGCGGAACTTGGGCAAGAGCACTTTTGCCCTCTGGCGGAGCGATTCCACCGGGGGAACTTCCCTCCTGGAGGGGGAAATCATCGTCATCAACATCACCAACAACTCTCCCATCATGGGGAGGGCAATCTCCATCAACATCTTCAACAGCACCATCTCATCTCAAACCCTAGTTCATCTATTGTATTCAATCTTGTTACCGGAACTATAGATTGGTGCTTCTGGGTGACTAGTAGTGTTGATTACATCTTGCAGTTGATTACTATATGGTTTATTTGGTGGAAGATTATATGTTCAGATCCAATATGCTATTTTACACCCCTCTGATCTTGAGCATGATTATCATTTGTGAGTAGTTACTTTTGTTCTTGAGGTCACGGGAGAAATCATGTTGCAAGTAATCATGTGAACTTGATATGTGTTTGATATTTTGTTAGTATGTATGTTGTTATTCCCTTAGTGGTGTCATGTGAACGTCGACTACATGACACATCACCATATTTGCGCCTAAGGGAATGCATTCTGGAGTAGGAATTAGATGATGGGTTGCGAGAGTGACAGCAGCTTAAACCCCAGTTTATGCGCTATTCCGTAAGGGACCGATTGGATCCAAGAGTTTAATGCTATGGTTAGAAATGTTTTGTGATTGTGAGCCCCCATCAAAATATGTGATGCCAAAATTGTTGAAGTTGGACAACGAAGACAACTTAATGATTTATGTTTGTTCATATTCACATAGAAGTTATATTGTCATAGATCCTTCAACATGTGGTGCTTGCCCCTTATCTTTGCTAGCCAAAAATTCCGCACTAAGTAGAGATACTACTTGTGCATCCAAAAAACCTTAAACCCAGATCTTATTCTGAAAATTCCACCATACCTACCTATGGATTTAGTAAGATCCTTCAAGTAAGTTGTCATCGGTGCAGTAAGGCAATAAAAATTGCTTCTAAAAGTGTAAGATCATTTAGGGTAAGAGAAAATTGAGCATTGTACGAACTTGTGATGGTAAAGAAATAAAAGCGACAGACTTCATAATAAAGGTTGCCATCACAAGTGGCAATATAATGTGACGTTCTCTTGCATTAAGGGGTTAATCATACAAACAAATAAGCACATGGCAACCTCTCCTTTCCTCTGCGAAGGGCCTATCTTTTACTTTTATGTATTTATTTTTATGCAGGAGTCAAAGTTCTTCTTTATTTTCGTTTTATTTTTCTCCTTTGGCAAGCAACATGTTGTGAGGAAAGATCTAGGCACATATGTCCAGTTGAATATGGGTAGCATGAGTTATTATTGTCCACATCACCCTTGAGGTGAATACGTTGGGTGTCAGTGTACTAAAGTTTGGGCCTTTAGCACCCCCAGACTTGTGCATGGGCAGTCGCAAACCCACGCGTGGCAAAGCGTGAAGAGGGCGAGCGGGGACAGATACAAGACAAAGAAAAAAAGGCAAGTCAGAGAATCGAGGACAAGATGGACCCTGGCAAGATCCTTGCCGGGGCGGCTTGCGAGGCCCCAGCAAGGTCCTTGCCGACACGACTTATAGAGCACCAACTAGAGCACCATCCTTGTGGTTGGGAGCTCTGACACCATCGACAATATTAAGACCAGAATCCAAGGGCACGCACGTAGTGGCGTGCAGATCTTTTTGGAGGCCAGAAGACGAGACGCCCGCAAGATCCCTGCCGAAGATGCCCACGAGGCCCCGGCAAGATCCTTGTCGAGGACACCCACGAGGCCCCGGCAAGGATCTTGCCAGGGACATCGGCAAGGCCGTGGCCAGGCTCGGCCGCCCAGTCACCACTCCAGTGCGAGGGCTGGCCTGTCTGCCTGGCAGGTGCTTGCGTGGTGGCATGTAGATCTTCGTGAAGACCCTGCCACCTCTCCAGCGCAGCAGCTGGCCAACCAACTTGGCACTGCATGCCTCATCAGCATGGACGCGTGTAGAGACGGGTGATAATCCCCAAGTGCAGGGAATCATCGTAGCAATTCCCAATGGTGGAAGTGATAAGTATGGAGTGTCGAACCCACAAGGAGCTAAAGGTAAGATCAATATTCTCTCAAGTCCTATCTGCCACTGATACGACTCTACGTACACCGAACGTTTGCTTCCAACTAGAAACGAGAAATAAAACTACGTTGTGGGTATGAAGAGGATAACTTTGCATGGTATCGGAGAGCTAAAATATAAAAGTAGGTGCTGTTATCATAAAGTTAGAATATATTACCAAATATTATAAATAGCGAGTGTGGAATAATGATGGATCGGTGTGCAGAATTGTCCTAGTACTACAAAAAAAGACACATCCGTGACATTTTGGGCCGAACGAAAAAAAAATCTGTCATACTTATGACACTTCTATGACGATAATTGTGACAAAACCCAGTATCATCATAGATGTGGTGGGCTCCTACTTCTATGAAAAAAATCATGACAGAAAATGGGCTTTTCGTCCTGGGCGGGCCGGAGACGCAGCTGCATGACATTCTTTGGGTCGTCCATGACGGAAAATACTGTGGTAGAAGCGAGGGCGCGGAAAATATCAGGGAGTTCCCTGTTACGGTGGGTGGTCGGGGGCCGAGCGATGAGCATTTCTCTCGTACACGTACGCGCATGGGTGCGAGGCATTGGGCTCTAACTGAACCCGAGTGAGGCATTGGGCTCTAACTGAACCCGAGCGATTGCACTGCAGGCTACGCGTTACACTGAACCTGAGCGATCGATCAATCCCTTGTTGTTAACTGAACCCGAGTGATTCCTTCGCTACTGCTGCTAACTAAAGCCGGTCGATGCTACCTCTAGATGAACAGTGAGCATTGTTGGGGGTTTGCATGAACAGTTCCCGGTGGGGGTTGGATGAACAGGAACCCGTGGTAGTAGAGGCCGTTGCCGCCGGATGAACAGTACCCCGATCGATCGAGCCGGTGGATGAACAGGACCCCGTGGAGGGTTGGATGAACAGGACCCCGTGGAGGGATGGTTGAACAGTAGCCGGTGGAGGGCTAGATGAACAGTAGCCCGTGGAGGGGTGGTTGAACAGGACCCCCATGGAGAGGGCTGGTTGAACAGTAGCTGGTGGAGGAGCGCACGGTGGAGGCTGGATGAATAGGAGCCCGTGGATGAACAGTCGCAGGTGGAGGCTGGAGGAGGTCGATAGTAGATGAATAGTAGCCCGTGGAGGCTGGAGGAGGTCGACGGTGGATGAACAGTAGCCCGTGGAGTCCCGTTTTAAGGTATGCCACACCCCTCCCGATGAACAGGACCCCCGTTTCGACCGTAGCGCTCCAACACAAGTCCATTTCCTCCGTTTTGCGGTACGCCACACCCCTCCCGGTTAACAGGACCCCGTTTCGACCGTAGGAGGTCCAACAGAAGTCCGATTCCTCCGTTTTGCGGTACGCCAGACCCCTCCTGATGAACAGGATCCCGTTTCGACCGTGGCCGGTCGAACACAAGGCCGTTTCCTCCATTCTGTTGTATGCCAAGCCTCGTTTCCATCAGTTGTTCCGTCCAAGCCGGTTGGCTCCCGATGAACAGCATGCGTTCCGTTGCCTCCCGATGAACACGACGCATTCCGTTGCCTCCCCATGAACACGACGACGACGCAGTTTCTCCGTTCCGACCCAGCCACAGCCATGTACACGAGCCCTGGCCGTACATATGCGTGAGTAGGCGATCGAGACCCCGCCCGTATGTACGTACGTGGCCGTATTTACTTTCTTGCACCCTGGCCGCTGTACGTACGTGTACATGCTACATGCGTGCCTCTACTACCACACATGCGCGCCTCTACTACGACACGTGCCCTTCCTTGTACGACCACGGTTCATCGCTGCAGCCTGCAGACAGACCGATCGTATGTACGTACACGTTCGCGACCAGAATGACAACGCTACGTACGCTTCGACCAGGTGGGTCCCGACTATCAGGCACTTCCTTGCGTGTGAAGATGTAGCTGGTGGATCCCAGCAGTCAGGGGGCGAATCATTTTTTGCCCGTAATATGGACGCACTTCCTTGCGTGCGATGATGTTGCTGGTGGGTCCCAGCAGTCAGGGGGCGAATCATTGTTTTTTCCCGTAATATGGACGCACTTCCTTGCGTGCGAAGATGTAGCTGGTGGGTCCCAGTAGTCAGGGGCAGAAAACATTATTTTCCAGGGTAAAAAGGTTGCAGTTGCATGCATGCGTCCATGGGCGTGGTGCGTCCCCACTATCAGCCTCTCACGTATAGTCATCTTCCGATGACTCTCCGTTGTTGACCACATTGACCACACCATGCCGAGCGCACCTAGGCCGGTGGACGACGGCGAGGCCCCAGACTGGGACGACCCGGAGCTGGGGAAGACATGGCAGTGGAGTCGCAAATGGAGAGGAGTGGGAAACTTGACTGGTTCGGGTGCGCGGCAGCACTGCCGTGGTGCTGCCCATGGGAGTCAGGAGCAAGAATAGAGGTTGAAGAAGGAGCACGGCTGTTGGATTAACATCCAATGGTCCAGGTGCTAGAATCATTTGTTGATTAAGTTGACAAAGCCCTACGTACACGTCCTCTTAGTAGGCCCACAAGTCAGCCACCAAATCTGACGGGTCCCAGCTGTCAATGGGAGGAATAATTTTTTTCGCATAACAAGGAGGCACTTCATTCCATGCGCGGATACAGCTGGTGGGTCCCAGCTGTCAGGGGGAGGAAACATTTTTTCAGCTTAATAAGGAGGAACTTTCCTTGCGTGCGACCATGGACCTCGTGGGTTCTAGCTGTCAGGCTCTCCATGTACAGTCATGTTCCGATGACTCTCGTTTGTTGACCACGCCGCACCGAGCGCAGCGAGGCAGTGGACGACGGCGAGGCCCCGGACGGGAACGACCCGGAGATGGGAAGACGTGGCAGTGGAGTCGCAGATTGAGACGAGGAGAAGGGTTATAATTGGTTCTGGTGCAGCGTGGGGCTGCAGTCGGTGGAGAATAACAGGAGGTGTGGAGGGGTGGAGGGATAGCCTGGCCGGCGGTGGGGTAGCGCTTCGCAGTGATGCGTGCTAAGCAGACCGCAAGCCGCCGGAGGCCAGACCAGGCGGTCCCGGTGATTTTGGAGGAAGAAGACGAGAGATTGAAGGTGCATGCCGGCCGTGGATATAAATCCCATGGCTGTGGATGTCATAATCATTTGTTGACCAAGTTGACAACGCCGTGCGTAGGCTTCGACCTATTGGCGCACATGTCAGCCTGCAAAATTGTGGCATATATTTAACCCATGTTTTGTCCATTTGCTAGGCTGGGTGAACAAATAATTTCGTGTCAATGCAGCCCATTTATATTTTCTAAGAAATCCCAGCCCATTTGCACTTTCTTGAAATACACGAATTAGTTGGGCTCGTTCTATATATAATGTTAGGTTAGAAGGAGCAATTAATATCAAAAAATAAACCGGAGCGGCACATTTTTTATATATAAAATTAACAAATTAGGGAGTTATTGCTCAAAATAAAAATGAGCGCGTTATTATTACATTGGTCCTTAAAATCTTCGCAAACTTTTGTACGCAATCACCAGGATTTTCCTTGCGTGTGAGTCAAAAACAACCAGGATTTTCCTTCCCAACTTCTGTTAAACATTTACTTTTATAAGTTAATAACACGTGGGATGTTTTTATAACGTATATATAAGTCTCTATAAAATATATGATAATAGTAATAATATAAATATATAATGTGGTTAGAAGGGAAAACATAAATTGGAGACAACATTATTATTCTTATATATAGATAAATAGAACAGAGATCTGCGTTTTACTAAGAAAAATACATTGGGCTGCCGATCTTCAAGAAAAAAGCCCATAGGCTGGTAAGGACCTCAAAAAATAAGTTGAAACCACTGTCTCTGTATGTCGTGGGCTACGCATGTTAAAAAACAAAACCTAGGCCTAGCTGATACTTGTTCGCCCTCTGGAAAAAAATGATACCAGCTAGATCCCCGAGCGAACTGGATTAAAGAGGGGGCCGGCGGTGCGACTGAAGAAGCACATCCGGAGCGATTTTTTTTCAGTGGATGGCTCTCGATGGCGTTTTTTACTTGCCTCTGCACCATACAACTTGTATTTTTAGCCTCCCAGTCCGTGGTGAACCAGCAGCCCATTTGCTGGGCGGGCCAACCTACAGAAACTAGCACTCGATTTTTTATCAAGCCCAAAAACAACGCAGCACTATGTTTGTTTTGAGGCCGAAAACATTACGACAGGGGTTGAGCGGGGGAGGGGGAAGACAGAGCAAAAATATTAAAAAGAGCTGATGCGCCGTTGCTACCCTAACAAAGCAGGTGCAATTCTTCTCAAGAAGAAGGTGTGGCATTGACACCCACACGTCACAAATCCCACAGTAGGCATACTAACAAGTTCACACACAAGCATAACAGAAAAGGTAAACATTCGTATCAAACTCAGGTTCACAGGACACGTTCATATTCATAGCCAACATTCACAATCAACAACTCAAAAGATTCATATATACACAAGTTCAGCATGTCTATGCATCCAAATGATAGATAGATCACACGACAATATTCATAGATAATTCACAAAAAGATTCAGATCTACACATGTTCAGTATGTTTATGCATCCAAATGATTGAGATCACAGCAAATATCATCCTTGGAAGAACTTTAATTACCTAGGGTACAGACTGGTAAATGGTGTTCAGTCGGGGGTACTTCTTGCTAAGATTAATGCTTGTACGAGTAAACTTTCGAGTACATAAGAGGCAGCACAGACAATCTGAACTTTGCTTGTAGGTTTATCCTCAAATAGTGGCCTCGTGCCGAGGGAGGTTTGAGCAACTTGGCCACTACTTTCATCCAACTAGTTTACTGGCTCATCTTGGTCCTGTACCTCGCCAAAATTCTACATTACAGACAAGAAAGGAGGCGGTTGAGAAAATGAACCACCCAAATTTTTGTTGCGGTTCAACTGAAATGGAGCATCCCTGGCGTGCAGACTGATTAAGTGCCAGATGAATATACGCGTCAACCAACTTGTCTGGAATCTTTAGACTCCATGCCATACAGTTCGTTACCATATGTGTCGATAACCAAAAGGCACAAGTTGGGACTAAAGACTGGACTGCGTTTTTCTGGGCTATGCGCCAAGCAATATTTTTGGCGTTCACTCTCCTAATACTTGGAGTTTGACAACTGGTTGACTGTCGGTGTCAAAACCGGCAGATCTCGGTTAGGGGGTCCCGAACTGTGTGTCTAAGGTCGATGGTAAGAGGAGACAGGGGACACGATGTTTACCCAGGTTCGGGCCCTCTCTATGGAGGTAATACCCTACTTCCTGCTTGATTGATCTTGATGAGTATGAGTATTACAAGAGTTGATCTACCACGAGATCGTAATGGCTAAACCCTAGAAGTCTAGCCTGTATGACTATGGTCACGAGTCTCCCTCCGGACTAAGTCCTCCGGTTTATATAGACACCGAGACGATCTAGGGTTACACAAGGTCGGTTACAACGGAAAGGAATCTACACATTTGGTCGCCAAGCATGCCTTCCACGCCAGGGAGAGTCCCATCCGGACACTTGTGCAGTCTTCGGTCTTCGCATCTTCACAGACCATAAGTCCGGCCCATGGCTAACAGGACGGACGCCTAAGGACCCCTTAGTCCAGGACTCCCTGAGTAGCCCCTGAACTTGGCTTCAATGACAAGGTATCCGACGCGTAGATCTGTCTTCGGCATTGCAAGCCGGGTTCCTCCTTCCGAACTCCAAGATAGTCTTCAGACATATTGAATGTGTCTGGACCTGTAACACGCACCACACACAACCGCGGAGAGAGAATATAATACTCCACGAGTCCAATCCGCTGACAACTTTTTACAACTTGACATCACGTCTGCTCGGTCATAATTTTGAACCGTTTTTTGTCTGTCGCTCCATGTTTCGAGACGCGGTTGCCATTGGCACGTCTTGTCAAAGCAGAGATCATGTCCCCTTATTGCGGGATTCTCATCAATACGGGCGTGGGTAACCCAACCGTGCCGTTTACACGGCCCTTAGGAATAGGCGAGTTTAAGGCGAGTGGGGAGGCGCTTGATATTTATGGCCTTTATAAGGGGATAAAGATTCCCTTTCTTCACCCACGCCCTCTCTCTTTCTCAGTTGTTCTCCCTTTACTACCCTAGCCAATATAGCGGAACGTAAGGTAGTAAGCACAGGAGCCGGGCAACCCAACTATTGACCAAAGACATGATTCGGAGCCAATGCATATAATGCAATAAGTTCGGGGTGCCGAACCGTGTTGTAAAAATGTTCGGACTTTCTTGCCGTATTGCGGGGCGTCATGAAGCCCCTGGCGAAGTAATACGTACCAGGGTGTACAAGTGCGGTGAGTAATAAATACAAAGGCAAGGAAAAAAAGGTAATAAGCTGACACTGCCAATTAATTTCCCTTGTGATTTGATTAATACGCCGGTTGATACTCGAATGAATATAGGCACTTCTTCTTATCAACATCGATGCTTGTCTGATTGAACTTTGGAGTACATAGCAGCAGCATAAGTACTTGTCCATCTGATCTTTTTGTGTAGTTCTACTGAAATCACCCAATGTAATGATTTGCCTGAGAGTTCAGGCTCCAAGTTACTCCTTTATGAAATCGGCAAACAGTAGCACAATACCAAATTACCAATACATATGACAAGCACAATAACAGGATAAAGACCAGTACCAACCTGTGTGAGGTAGCATATCAATTACTATTTCCTTTGACTGGAAGCCGAGATAAGCCAAGCGACTGACAACAAAGGAAGAATGCAAGACAAGATTAGCGACTGACAGGAAAGTAAGAAAGCTGTCGAGGCAATGAAGCACGCAAAGTTTTTGTGCAGTTCCACCAAAATTGAGCATCCCTGTTGGCACATATATTGAGAGAGTGAGATTACTGTAATAGTGGGACTAGTTGATGAAACATACACTGACAAATAGAAGCACCCTCATTATATTAATGGGTAAAGTTAGCAACATAGTAGTCTTGCTTAAAGAGAGGTGTTTGTTTATTTAATCAGTGCCAATTAGCTCAACACTCAAAGCATTGCCATGTATCATAGGTTGCAAAACTTTAATGTGCAAAGATAAAGGAGTTTCTCATGATAGTAGCACGATACAAATAGAGATGACAGCAAACTAATATGGATGAAGGCCATAGGCCGGTACCAACCTGAGCAAAAAAGATTATTCATGTAGTCCCAGAAGAGATGATAAAGCACTCACTGGAATCACTCAACAGAATATATTATTGTGCACTTCAAATGTATGGTTGAAATCACTCTTGTTTACCAGTGCTGAGATTATATCGAAAGATTATCAAGAACTTCCGGTGGAGTTAAAGCACTGGCTGGGATACAGTTCATTGTATTGTCTTGTGTCATTCCACTAAAATGTATGATTGGCACAACATGATACCTGTTTGCACAAGTAGGAACAAGGTGAAACCTTCATTATCTTAGTGAGAAAGGATAGAAAGACATTAGCATATTACTCTAACAGTAGCATCAAATTCATCATGGACAATACGCATAAGTGGAAGGGCTACCTGGAGGATCGTCTCATATGTAAGGTGGATGGTGCCGGAGCCCTTGAATGGCCTTGACTGAGGCCTCGGCTTCAGCAATATCACCTTGGCACTGTTTATTCTTCTTCTTCTTCCTCTTCATGCTCTATTTCTCTTTCTCCTCACCAGTTGGTGAAACCAAGTACATGATTAATTGGCCTTCTATTTTAGAATTGGTTTTGTTAGTGAGGGAGTTCAAGTGTACTAGTAAACAATAGCATTATTTTCTCATGGCAGTCACAAAATAGCGATGAACACATGCATTAAATATCATTCTTACCTAAAGTAAGATTATGGTGGCAATATGGATGATGAGGATTGGAACACAGATCTCCCTTTGTGCAGTTCCACCGAAATGAACCAACTGTTCCATTCTGACATTCCAGTTAAACAGCACAAAAGTCACTTCTTTTAAGAAGTGCTTTGTGGAGTGCACCAAAAAGTCAAAACAGCAACAACAACAACTAGGTGAAATGGATATCCCTGTTTGCACAAATAGCTACAGAGGAAACAGTCAGAGTCTCAAACAATTACCGGCAAAAACATTTGGCTAAACTCGCCATGGCTTATAACAGTGGCATGGCTTCATTTTACCAGGGGCATTAGATTAATAACAGCTAAATATTTGGTATAAGGGCATGGGACAGTGGGTGCACCAGCAGTCCAGCACCATGTACCTAAACCGGGGAATAAAGTGGTGATTCAAAGTTTGTTGCCCCGAGAGACAAACATCCAAGAAACATATCTAGGTTGGTCCCATTTTTGTTCACTCTAGCCACCTACTCCTATGATTTTTTGGAAATGGAGGCGTGTCCCAGGCTTCTGCATCATAATGATGCATGCAGCCATCTTATGTGTGGATAGCAAATCTAGTCCTGGTCATACCACTGTGTACAACGTTTCCCCTATATTTCCCTTTTCGACCAAGAGACCGATTGGATGACCAGTCTGAACTACTTTCACCCCCTATCCTTCCTGTTTGTACCAAGTCTGATGCACATACTAAATTCCCCCACCCCCACTTTATTTCTTGTTTGAACCAAGTACAAGATTCGACTCCATGAAGTAGCTTTACCTCTAACAATAGAAGAAAAAAATAGGCGACGTTGGACCATCCGACCGAGAGGGGCTGAGAAGCAGAAAATGATGCACATGCAGCGATGTAGCGAGCTGGGGAAGTAGAGCTACGGCGGTTTCGAAGGAAGATATATCTGAAGGTCGTCGTGATGTGGATAGGTGGGCGGCGCGATGACGGATCCGCCCACACTAGGGAAACGACGAAGGGATCGGAGGACCTCCCGCGCCGGCGCTCGGCCAGAGATAACGATGCGGCCGGCAGTGGGTCTCCACCCTCGCTGTCGACGACGGCCTAAACGGTGCCCCTCCTCCCCTTCACCGATGGAGGGGGATACGTCCGGATCTGTAACCAGCAGTGAGGATAGAAAGACTGTGTTTTTTGAAGGGAGAAAGTGTTACCACCGCTATCTTGTTTAGATCTGGAGAGGATGAGAGTGTGTGAATAGAGCAACCCTAGCAAGGAAGCGCAGAGGCTCTAGCCTATACATATGTAGTGGGGTAGTTTTCCTTTTTCACTCCATCAAAACAATCGTTTAAAATTGTGTACGTGCCAGGTCGCCGTTTTTTTAGTTGTTGATTGTTTTTTGAGATAGCTACCCGCTTATTCCAAGTGGTGTTACGGTGTGCCAGGTCACGCTTTGTATCGTTCAAGTCTGGTACAAGACCCTGCATTAAATGGACAACCACCCCCTCGTAAAAATTGTGAACAAGCCCAGGGCTAAAATTATCGGAAACGTGGGCTGACCCAACATGCATTATTATTTATATTTTCTACTCCCTCCGTTCCTAAATATAAGTCTTTTTAGACATTTCAAATGGACTACAACATACGGATGTATGTAGACATATTTTGAAGTATGGATTCGTTCATTTTGCTCTGTATGTAGTCACTTGTTAGAATCTCTAGAAAGACTTATATTTGGGAACGGATGGAGTATGTGGGAGTATCCTCAAAACAAAATGTGAGAGTACAATATTTATTGGGCCCCTTTGTAATTGGTGCTAAATTTTGACCAAAGATTTAACTGACAAAATGTTAGTGCATGTTAAAAAAATTATATAGTTTGATTCGTATTTGAACATAGTTTTCAATGATGTAGGGGCTGTTTGGTTTCCAGCCACATATTGCCACACTTTACCACACCTCACCTTAGGCAAATTTGACCAAGTTAGGTGGGTGTTTGGTTCTAGCCACACCTAAGACAAGAAATTTTTTATTAGTAGTGAACCTCACATGTCATAGACACAAAAAGTGTGGCATGATTCCCTTAGCAAGCCAAAGTGGGTCTAACAATTTGAGCAACTCAATTTAGGCAAGTGTGGCAAAAATAATGTGGCAACATAAGACAAACATAGTCACAGTCCAAACAGCCCCATCATTTTTTGTGACATGCATGAAGATTTGGTTAGTTAAATTTATAGTCAAAATTTGGCAAGGTGCATCAAATCAACACATGCAAGTATCAAAAGGAAAGTCACGGCATGCATGCATGCGTTGTACTCCCTCCGTTTCCAAATATAAATCTTTTTAGAGATTGCAACAAGTGACTACATACGAAGCAAAATGAGTGAATCTACACTCTAAAATATGTCTACATACATCCGTATGTTGTAGTCCATTTGAAATGTCTAAAAAGACTTATTATATTTAGGAACGGAGGGAGTAACTAATGCATCGACAAACGCAAATTATTGAAATATATCGAGTGCAGTGCTTTGATGTGTCGCGTCAACTCATACAAGACCGAGAAGTTTGATTACTACAACGCCCTCTTGCCTAAACCGCACCTGCCTTTGGCTGCATGAAAGGTGGGCCACCGACCTGTTGGGCCCACCTGTCATAGACGCAAAGGCAGGAGAAGTAAGTCAATGAAGCTACGTCCCTCCCTCGCCCATGAGCGTGGTGGCTGGCAGGACTAGGAGAAGCTTTCGTTCACTACACGCTCTCCCTCCCGCACGCGGTGGACATGCAGCAATTCAATCGGTGTCAGATGGCCAGAAGCATACTGTAGTACTCCTCCACTGCAGTAGTACTCCATCATTTTTCGACTTCCCGAAGAGGCGAAGAGCCAAGCGCAGCCCGAACGCTCGTGTGGCAGTTTCATGTGTAGAGTAGTCTAGGATAGCATGTACCGTGCTTGTAAGCTTAAAATCGTTGGGGTCGGCTCCATGCTTTTTTTTGATTAAAATAACCTTGTGGCCCTACCTCTCATCCTGGTGATTCTAGTTTGCACGCTCATCTGGTCAAGATAGGAATATATATTTTAATTTGTGGTGGGGTAAATGTTAGAGGTTGCAGCAAATGGAGTATTGTACACTACATGTCTTTCAGCCAAGTTTAGAGGCAAGCATGTGGGGCAAGTGCTATCATGTGTCGCGTCAACTTGTACAACGAGGAGAAGCTTGATTTTACTACTACACGCCTTCTCCCTCGCCCATGCGCGCGGTGGCTATCCCTCCCGCACGCGGTGGACGGACATGCAGCAGTGGATTCGATACTACTGTAGAATCAGTAGTAGTAACATCATTGTTCGTCTTCTCGAAGAGGCGAAGAGCCAAGCGCAACCCAAACGTGGCAGTTGCGAATGCTGCGTGGCAGTCTTTGTGTAGGGGTGGGGCATGTTGCGGAGCCTTGGAGCACGCATATAGTCCGGCTCTTGCATGAGACAAAATTGCTATTTGAGCCCACTATTGTAGTACTAGTACTTGCTAGTATAGCCCTGTAAACCGGAAAGGAGTATTTGCCTTTCTAGAGATTTCACCGTGTGCAGTACTGGCTCAAATCTCAAATCTCATCAACCAAGGCATTTTGTGATTGGAGGAATGTATCTCGTACTTTACAAAACTACACTAATTAAACTCATGCATTAATTACGTAGTTCTCTCGTTTTCCTCTCCGCCTTGGTCGCGGTTCACAATATTGAGCACTCCTATATGACTAGTTGCTCTATCTACATGCGGGACATCAAAGCATCCGGGCCCGCGTGCCATCCACCAAATCACAATGAGGTGCTATAGTCGAGACTCACCGGTCACGCCGGTGTGGCTGTCATGACTCGTCATATCACAAAAACCCACCTTTACCAGCGGACAACCCACTGGAGACAGCGATCTCCAGGAAGCGAGCACCGACCAACGAGTTGACCATGTTGGCGGGCCAACCCATGGAGACGAAGAACTACAAGAAACAAGCACTGGCCAAAGATTTGACGACGTTGGCGGACGAACTCCTCAAAGAAAGTTCGAAGAACAGCAACGGCCCCACCGTCCCTACCCAGAAACTCTAATGGCCACCTATGCGAGGCTCAAGGACGAGTTTGAGGAGATAGTCGCCGTTGAGAAGCAGTAATCCCCTGGCATGGTGATGGCCCCCATCCAGGACGAGGAGATGGCCCCCGAAGGGATGGGATCCCCCGGTGAGCTGCACAAGGTAAAAAATAAAGGCTTACCATAGTTGTGGTTTTTGATTATTTGCAATGTGCTTGCTAATATGTTAGGGTTGTGCAGGTGCCGGTGGACGTCCTTGATGATTCCGATGTCGCGGCCCGTCCTGTGGACAATGCCCCAGAGATCATTTTCGATGTCGAGGTCCGTCCTGTTGACATCTCCCCGGAGATCGATTCTGATGCCGCTGTCCATCCTGTGGACAGCACCCCAGAGATCGATTCCGATGTCGCGGTCAGTCCGGTGGACATCGCCCCAGAGATCGATTCCCATGCCGCTGTCCGTGCTGTGGCCATTGCCCGAGAGATCGATGACAAGAAATAGTTGGTTGCGCTAATCCTTCAAGGTAGTTTGCATTGCCCTATGTTTAATTACCAGAACGATGAGTGTTATCAAACCATCTTAGGGCTAGTGCACTGTCTTGTGTGGGCGGTACTTGCTACTTTTGTTTGATAGTGAATCATGTGAACCCTCTCCGAGTTATGGAAACAGATGTATCCTCACCAGCTTTTGATGTAATATATCGCAGTCTTAGATGTAAGTTCGAACTGTTTATCATATCAGCAGGGCTTGTTTGATGATTCTTGGTGTTAGTAGGCTAGCTACTGTGCCAGCTATAGTACTTGCAAAACACTCACCGAAGAGAAACGTTGGGGCTGATGAGCTCGTGGTATGCTTATACTGATCCGTCGTCGGTCAGCCAATAGCCCAAGCTCCTAAAACTGAAGGCTTAGCGATCGATCAGACAATAGTCAACACAGATACATTCAGGCCTCATTTGGTTCATAGGGTAGGAAAATCGTAGCAAAAGTACAGAGACGTACAACACAAAATCATAGCAGCACAGAGACGTACTCCCTCCGCTCCAAAATAGATGACTCAACTTTGTACTACTAAGTTTGAAAAGGAGGGAGTACAAATCCTAGGCGGGCTAGTTTGGCCTAGTGGGTTTCAGTGATATGACGTGGTACAGTGTCGTCCAGTCTTCGCGTGTGGTAGCAGTATTGCGGGTACAATAAGTTTTCTTGAAGAAGCGGAATTCAACGAAGTCATGATGGTTCTTTCGTCCGACCAACTTACAGCGGGAAAGGTTGGGCCTGCGCTATGACCAGGGTGGACCAGGATAATTTTGTGCATGGCAGGTGGCCCAGGATGGTCGACGTCCCACATGTCGGCGAATGGAAAGTATTCTTTTCCGATATAGAGGACGAGCAACGAGTATTCATTGCTTATTTTTTTATGAAAGCTATCGTCTCCACTGTTACGACGGAGGAGTGTGAAACACGGCAGGCCAGTAAACTTGGCATGTGCACCACTCCCTCCTTCCTCATGTAATACTACCATAGTGTTGACTATAAGGTTGGCTATAAAGGTTACAACTTTTTCTCACTTTCTCTCTATCTATTTCCACTCAAATGTTTTTTACCTTTCTTTTTTTAGACACAATTATTTTTTATGCCTCTTTTTTTAGAATTAGTTTTTTTATACCTAGGAGCACGTGTAGAGATGGGCTCTTGCAGAGCCCACTCCTTGACTTTGTCAATGCCTCTCTCTCCTCCACATAAGCGGGCTTATAGGCCAGTATTTTACTGGTACTACTTGCTATGAATGAGGGCAGCTGGCGTCTGAGGGCGGAGGGCTTGGAAGGGTCCGGACTCTCGCATGGCCCACCTCACATTATCACCATATATTTCTTGGAGTCCATGCGCGGCGGGCGGGCGATCTCTTCTCCCTCCCCCGTCTCTCTCTTCTCAGCTGACGCCCGCCGAGCGATTAGATATCGGCTATCGACGGTTTATTCAATTGCAGTCCCACATGTCAGTAAAATTGCAAGACAACGCGTGTATCTTCTGGTGAGCGGCGTGCGAGCCGGACTGTCGGGGGTGCGACATGTACGAGTCGTAAGTGTGCCACCTTTTCTTTTGAACTTGCAAAGCGAAACATTTTCGTATGATCGATTGATAGAAATCCAGAACAAAATGACGAGGGCGATGCTTTCCCGCGCATTAGGCGGGCTAGTTTGAGTGATATGACGTGCTATAGTGCCGTCCACTTGCTCCATTTTTATATAAGCAAGAATTTACACTCTTACGTGGGAGGAGTGCGAAACACGGCGGATCTGATTTTGATCAAGGGATAACTGTTCCCTGCCAAACAATGGAGCAATGTCAATGTCCAGCGCTGGCCCACAAATTTACCCCGGCATCTGTCCGAGGACATGATGGATGCCATCCAATGCTTCCCGCATACCTTTCGACAACTATATGAACTGACCAAACGAAATTTGTGCAAACAAAGCAAATTTCAAATTAACCGGATGAAATTCATTACATTTCGAAAACTTTTCCTACAAACTGGACGAAATTCATTACATATTTCGCACAAACCGTACTAAAACCTACTTTAAACCTAATCTAAACGATCGCCGGCGCCCGACCACCATGTCCGGCCATGAACCCGAGAAAGCCGGCCATTGCCTTTGCCTCCTCCACATCTGCCTCGATAACCTCCTCCTCCGAAGCACAAGGTTCTGAAGATTTCCGCCTCCACGTCGCCGTCAAGCGGCTAATCGGCTGCCGATGTTTATCCCACCAACTTTGGCGTCGACTGAGTGGAGGAGCGGTAGCCTTCCTGGGACCAGAGCGGCGACGACCTACTGTCTACTACTCTTCCTCGCTGCCGGCTCCGCCCGCGCACGCACGCCAGCTTCGTGGTAGTGGCGGCGGAGGGCGGCCGGGGGGGAGCCGGCGATCTCCTTCGTCTGCTCCTGCGACAGTACGTCCAAGAGAGCTCTGGAGCGCACCCGGAGCAGAGCCGCCGATGTCCTTCGTCTGCTCCTGCGAAAGTACGTCCAAGAGAGCTTTGGAGCGCCAGGAGGCCATGGTTGGAGTGGTGCCGACAGAAGGAAGGGACCGGAGGAGAATGAGTGTGGGTCTTTGGCTATGGCTGGGAGCTGGGGCTCAAGTTAATATAGCGGGCAAATGGCAATGAGCCGCGGCAGACGGATGGACAGCTGGCGCCGGAGTAGGTTCGTCGGGCGTGAATGCGGACGCTGGTTCAGTGACTTAACTGCAGGTGCGTTGGGTCACTGACATGTGGGCCCAACGGGCATCTGGCCCGCATGTCAGTGACACACCAACTGCACCTGCAGTTGAGTCCGGTGAATGCGGCATTGACATTCTGGAGAGACGGTGACTGTTTCAGGCGGGAAGCGCGCGCTAGCGATGGAAGGGGTTTCGGTAGGCCAGGGCGGTCAGACGCTGGCGTGGTGGTAAAATTTTAACTCATGGATGATGAGCCTTTGAAGTGTATGCGGCACGTATTGATAACCAGGCATCCATGCAACCGGTCTTGTCGCCAGCTAGCCTTCAACGACCACCATTAGACACCACACAACCATGCATAACTTACGAATAATGGACGAATCGATCAGACACACACTCGTGTGCAGTGGCACTATGATTGGTCGCTCACGATAGTACATACTTTGTACCACAGTACCCTCTCTAGCTAGGCTATTTTATATATTGCCGTTGTGATGGACAATATACATGAGCAAGGCACCGAGCCTCGAGTATAACCGTTGGTGGTGAGCCAGGTGAATACATGCTCGGCGTTCACGGAGGCCTCCATCGAACGTCTAAACAGTAATGTCAGGCACCGCCGGGGTTTGCAGGTGACGGGCTCGCCGTTTGCGTTGCGCCATGAGCAGGACTTTGATTGAGAGGGCGACGTGCATGCATTAGCATGGTTTGACAGCGTGAGCGTGAGTGTCTGCACGCGTAGATGCGAGTTTCCTCTATGGATGGTGTGTGCTAATGTGTGCATCACGTATAATATAATGATCAAAGTGAGCTATCAACACAAGTTCGATGACCGCCAATGCATTTTACTCGATAATAAATGACCAGGATTGAAGGGGAATCCAAATTTCCTTTGTCTTCTGTCCTTGAGCTCTTGACAAACCAATGCACTATACGGTTGTCCGGCCACTCCACCCCAGAGCTCTCACCAAGCGTCATTCATGCCACTGCGCCGCACACTAAATGGTAAGGAAGCGATGGCATCCCGCCGCGCCGAGTTCCTCGCCGCCCACGACCGCACACAAAATGGTAGGGAAGCGATGGCATCCCGCCGTGTCGAGTTCATCGCCGCTCGCAACCTCACACATGCATGGGCGGAATTTGAAGCTGCCAAGGCCGAATGGGCGATAGAGCAAGAGGCAGACAAAGACGAACAGAGGGATCGGAGAAGTCAGAAAGCACTCAAGAAAAGAGAGGCCCGCCGCCGCAAGAAAGAAGAGGATGCACGCGCTGCTGTGGAGAGGTCGACGGAGATCCAAGCACGGTGGGGTGTCGCCGACAAAGTCGGGTAGGAGAACGACGGCGTCTGGCCAGCATGTGAAAAGTAGTAGTACTAGTAGTAGTTAGTGTGTGTGTCTGTGTCTGAGTACGAGCATGTACCGATACTACTATTTACTACTGTAGTTTTTAGAGCAAATTACCAGTACATTAGCCTAGACTCAATGGAAAATTCATATTGTATGTATCAAATGGCATCTCTTTCTCTAAAGGAATTGAGATGCATGTCATCTCACTTCCTATGATTTTCATATTCCTATAAAATTCCCATCCTATGAACGAAAGGAGGCCTCTGCTGGAGTAACTACTGTAGCTATCAGTACTGCTGGTACAGTAGTTTTCTTCAAGAAGCGGAATTCAACGAACTCATGATGGTTCCTTCATCCGAGCAACTTCACAGTGAGAAAGGTTGGTCCTGTGATTTGACGGCTCATTAGTCATTATTACTGTGGCACGACGACCGGGGTGACTCTCCCTTGGAGTTCTGTGTGCATGGCAAGTGGACCAGGATGGTCGACGTCCCACATGTTGGTGAACGGAAGTATTCTTTCCGATATCGAGGAGCAAGGAAACCGCGTGGTATAGTATCACTGCTGATTTTTTCTGATGAATGCTAACGTTTCAACTCTTACGACGAAGGAGTGCCAAACACGGCACGTGATGGATGTCCCACACATTAGCGAAAGGAGTGGGACATGAACAGTGTGGTAGAGCGTCTCCACTTCTTCCACTTCTGGGTCGGAGACCACACATAGTGGTACTAGTGGTATGAACGATACAAAGTGCGACCCGGAGAGCAAGACACGTCTAGTTGGAAGGTCTTGGGGCATTCATGTAAACAAATATAAAACCTAATATGTGCCTCCAATTAATATAGTAGTAGTAGAGTACTTAGGCACGTAGTCCATAACATCACCGTGCATTGCACGTACAACATTTAGTGGTACATAGTAGACAAATGCCTATATGCCACGCATGTTCATACTATTTGTGCCTTTCTACTTCACTTATTGCGCTACATTACTCAGGTTCGTACGTCCACTCCTGGGTGCATGTCCGTCTCGTAGTTCCAGTCCCACGTGTTCTTCATAGATGGACTGATCCATATCATCGCAGTTACTGTGGCTCCCCACGATGGAGACTCATCCAAACTATGGCCAGCCTCGACGCGGAGCAGTCGCGTGCACCGGGAAGCGGCGCTCTCTCAGCCGTCGCGCTGCTTCAAAGCCGGCACCAGTGAGAGGTTGCCTCCGCTCTGGTCGGGCATTAATGCGGTACTAACGCTCCAGGGCGACGCTGACCGTTTTACGCGGGAAGCGCGCGGTGGCAAGGGAGTATTGGTTTTGAACCGTTTCAGGTGTAGTACTGGTAGTTTGCAAAACTACTCAATTATTGCACTCAGTTTCCTAAGAAATTGTGATAAAAAAGTTACTCCACAGCCCGCTTCCCTTCTCCTTCCTCTTCCACCGCCCGCGCACGTCCGCGGGAAGCGACCGGTCAACACTTATATAAGAGTGCTAGCACAAAAAGATGCATGCATGACCACTAAAATTTCCAGATTAAAGCGCCGCTCCGGCGGGAGTATGGCGTATGTCGTTTCCTTCGGCCGGACCATGGCTACCGGGCGACGGTGACCAGAGTAGAGGCGGTGGGAGGGGAATGAATGCAACTACTATTTGGGTTCGCCGTCCAGCTTAAATAAATGCACACCATCACGTGTACCCGCGGCTGCACAAATTGTAACATACGTGTCTGCTTAAGTGGGCGTCACGTAACTAGTGTATGTGTGAGATTCTGAGAGAGAGAGAGTGCGTGTGTGCGACTCTACTCTTCGGACATGTACTCAACCTTTTGCATTGGGATATAGGTAAAATGGTATTACACTTTAGCTAGTGATTTACGTGGCCATGTTAACGTGGTTGTGTAAAAAAATGTCGCTTCCTGCTCGTGATTTGCGTTATATAATTACAAGCAAGATGCTCATGCATTGCAGGAACATCAATATGCATTTTTTTACAAAACAACTGTTGTGATTAATCCATGCAGGAGTAATCCCATGTGTAAAAACTAATGATATCTCAAGAATTTTATCGGAAAATTGGTATCTCGAGAATTTCATCGAAAAAATGAAAGATGAGAGATAAGGAGAGGAGGAGTGGAGCGTGGTGGTGACTCGTGGTCGGACTGGGCAGAGGCATGGGGATGGACGGCGCCGGTAGGCGGCAGCGGCCACCATGCTAGATTGTTCCAGAGACTTCCTTTTTCAATTGCTCAGCAATGAGGTTGTGGGAGATAAGGATGTGGAGAGAGGTGCGGGTATCTTTTGTAAAATTATCATATTTTGCTTTCTATCCGTCAGATATAGATCGGACGGTATATATTACAAGATGGCAGGCACACCATCATCAGCAACTCGGTTTTTTATAAGAGTAGAGATGATAATTTTGCTAACTACTAAAGTAAAGTGGAATTTATCCATGTTATACATGTAAATTTAGGTGATTGTTTATCATACGGGTAAGGTTGGACGAAGGGTGGTAGGAACAAATGCTCCGCCTAGAGCATGTGTGTGTGAGATGGAGTCTTAGTGTGTGCGTGTGTGTCTGGGGGTGGGGGTGGGTGGGTGCGTGTGTGTGTGTGATAGAGTCTTAGTGTGTGGGGGGGTCGGTGCATGCGTGTGTGGGGGATGGGGTGGGGGGTGCGCGCATGTGTGTGTGTGACGCGGGGTCCTCGGTGGCGGATGTAATTTAAGTGTGCGTGGCTTCATCACAGAGAGGTGATGTGTATGGCAGAGGCCACCAACGATGGGGTGCGAGAGAGAAAAGGCCCGTAGAGAGGGAAGAGAAGGTGTGTGTGCGCGTGAGAGGAGCCGACATCGAGAGAACGTGTGTGTTCGAGAGTCACCGAGGAAGACTACTATATATCGATGGTGCATGTAGGCGGGAATTAAACCAAGGAATGGTCCTATTAGTTTCCTGGATATAGGGGAAGAGTGAGAGGGGGGTAGCTAGAAGGAGATTGTTAAGTGTGAGTGTGTGTTTTACCCATCCAGTTGCAAGTTATGTGCACACACGAAGAGTACGATTCGATGTGGCGTTAGAGTTGAGGATAATTAACTACGTATGGAGACATAGAGACCTTGAACGTGCATGTGCGAGAGGTATACATGTATACGTGGATGTGTGTGTGTGTGTGCGCGCGCGCATGATCGGGATAAAAGAAAGAAGACATAAGTCATAAGATCAATGACATGGGAGAGACGGATCGGTATAACAATATGCATGCATGTGAGAGTGCAGGGAAGAAGGCCCGACAATTGAGCATGTGTTTTTGTCTTTAAGAGATAGTGGCGTGGGCTGGAGCATGCATGTATGGCGAGCAGAGGGAGTGAGACACGACGATTGTGCAAAAGACATCAACCTATAAATGCATGTATCGAGAGGCATATATTGTGTGGGTGATAGGAAGCAAGAGTGCGTGCGAGAAAGAAATGTTGACGGAGAAACTACAGATAGATACAGAGATGGAAATGCTAGCTAGAGGTACATCGGCTAGTTTAAGTGTTGGAGATGACCGCCGGGTGGTTCAGAGGGTGAAGTTATGTGTGTGAGAGAGAAAGATAAAAAGAGGGCACTTGACTGCATGTAGAGAGAAACATACATAGTGTGCGTGATAGGAAGCAAGAGTGAGGGCGAGAAAGAAGGTTGATGGAGAAACAGATAAATAGAAAGATAAAGATGCTAGCTAGTGAGTGTTAGAGATAGGAGTCGAGTGGATCAGAAGGCTGAGTTATGTGTGTGGGTGTAAAAGAGATGAAGAAAGGGTGCATGTGACTCACATACAAACAAATATCAAAGAGAAATGAGATCTGAGAGACAGAGTTTTGTGTCTGCGAGAGAGAAAGATATTTCACAATGTGAGTGATAACTAGAGAGACATATGAGGGAACGCCAGATATCTCTAGGGGGAGAGAGTGTGTGTGAGCGACATACAAAAGAATGGTGGAGAGATATGAGACCCTGGGAGACAGAGTTTGTGTTTGTGTGTGAGAAAGAGATATCTAAGAGGAAAAGTCATAGCTTCTCATACCTAAGGAGCAAAAGACATCTCTGTGTGAGAGGGTGTGTGCGAGTGGCACACAGGGGAATAGTAGAGAGAAATAAGACCCCGGGAGACGAAGTTTGTGTTTGTGTGAGAGAAAGAGATTTCACATGGAGAATCATAGTTAGAGACACATAGTAGGGAGTGAGATATACTTAGAGAGAGATAGAGTGATGGAGGTCGTGGGAGAGAGTACCGTCAGTGTGTTACGAAGATAAAAGATCATTGTCGACATACATGTAGCACGAGAGATACCCGAGAGACGATGAACGTGTATAGGTCTAGAGAGATACTCCTATATAAGCATGAGTGATAGCTATATGCGACGAATATCTGGATTAAAGGGGATTCAAATATTTAAACTGGAGATCACGACATCGATAATATCATAACGCAAATTGGTGTATCAAACATGCATATTCATTTGAATTTGGGGACACGTGTAATGTTATATAGTTTATCAATATTAGTGATCCATAGATTCTTTAATTAGAGACAATGCATGGTTTATATGCAATTAATGTCTAAACGGGATTACACTATATGTTGCGTGTGTGAAACACATTATACATGTTTGAGAAGTAAAAAAATAAAAACCCGCATGAAACACACATTAATTGGAGACAGTTAGCGAGGAATGCATACATTGGATTTCAACATAAAGTGGTTTCAAATATTTGAAAATCCAAATTAAGATGGATACAGCCTTATGAATCTGAGATCATGCCATTTGTAAACCATATTTATGTATAAAGGGTGTTGTGCTTTTGAAAGTATATATATAAAATGATGTATATAGAATTTTATTCCAATCGAAAATGGATCCTGCCCGAACAAAAATAGAATACAAACTGGATTCGAATTGAGTTGGCACGGTAAACGTGCACTCTTGCTCTGCAAAAATTTGAACAAAGCGGGGAAAGTCGCAGTAACCGCCTGAAACCAAAATCTGCGAGATGGAAATTACTGCCTATCCCTGCCACGCAAAGCCTATCGGCTCGATTTCTATAGGTTTCGATAGGGGTAGGTTTGTAATTTCACTCAAACGTGACATAACCGCCTCTCACCCGGATTCATACACGGTGGGCGCCAAAACACAGTGTCTCCTCGGCCGAAATCGACTCCCTCCCCGATTCATACATGGTGGGCGCCAAAAACAAACTCTCGTCGGCAAATATTCGGTGTATGCGAGATTACCGTCCTATCCCCAACTGACTAATATTGCTGTGATGTAGGAAATTTTAAACGGGGGCTAAGTTTGTAAATTTCCTTGCATTTGAGACAAGCACGCGCTAAAGACATGGCCCCCCTTCCTCTCTCCCTCCATTTCCCCATTCGTACTCCGTGGGCGCCAAAACACCCTCTCCACCCCATCCACCGCTGTCCTCCTCCACCATGCCGGAGCTGATACCCCGATGCCGTCGGCCATTACAAGAGATCGACCTCTCTCATCCACGGCTTAGGACCGGAATCCTTGCATCCAATCCTCTCGCTTCATCCCCGCCGTCGTCCACCTTGCCGGCGCCGCTCCCATGACCGTCTCGTCCACCGCGCCCTGCCGCCACCGTCTACCCTCCTAGATCTGCTTCCACGCCGCCCACAGCCATCGCTACCGCAACACCATCAAATTCTCAGCAGATGCATACACGGCGCTGCACCAGAGGTGGTACTCTTTCATATCTGCTCAAGTTATTTATCGCAGCATGAAAATAGATCGCCACTGCTTTACTCTTATTTCTTATCCATCACTTACTTGTTAGTTGAAAGCAAACATTGGTTGCGAAGTTGCCTTTGTCCGGTTTGCACCTTCAGATCCGCCATGGCACGCTCAACACTATACTCGCAATGCTTATGGTTTTCCCCATTTATATTCCACACTAGTTAAATGACAGTAGACTAAATTTCAAAATTGGGTCAGTCGATTTTTGAGAGCTCGCCGGAGTTCGCAGGTGCGAAGGAAGGGGCTCGGGTGGGGACGGTGGTTGTGGGGGGCGGTGGTGGGGCCTCGCCGAACGAAGAAAACTCGACGCAGGTGGGGGTGGGGCTGGGTGGTGGTGGTGGCGGAGGAACACAGGCGGTGGGGGCCGGTGGTTCGGCCGACGGCCCGTGAAGTGTTCTGTATGGGAAGCACAGTATGTTCCTTGTCAGGAAGGGGAGCAGGGACATCTGTAGTCGGCACCTCTATTGGGCCGGTTCTGCTAAATGATTTCGCACTTCGAGTTGGTCTGCCATAATACCCCAGAAATGATGGGAGCCGTGCGGTCTTTGATAGACTAAACTGATAGTAACAGTTGTGCGCCTTCAGATGAATAGATCTGGCCTGTAGGTGATCGATAGGCTGCATATTAGTAGCGGAAAAACCCTATGTTTTCCAGCCAGTTCCGCTTTCCCGATTTATTTATGGTTGTTATGGTGTACCCCTATTATCTACACTACGATCTGCCTACTGGCTCCGCGCTCTCGTTATCATGGTTTGGCAATAAACTTTCTATACGGTATATTATGAACCTATCATCTGCCAACTATCCTTACATCTGGGCCCCCCAACAGGGAGCCTATTTTTTGTGTAGTTGTGCCAGATTATATTAATCTACTCACCATATTACACACACATGGGCTCTCTCATCAGAATCCAGTGATAGCACACAAGGGTTTACAGGGAGCTCTATTATATTGCAATATCCTCTACATTACAAAGATAATCTCACTACTATTTGTGTTTTCATGCTTTACAGATATTGTACGTAATCACAATGAATATAAGAATGTGCACATCAGAAGAATATTGCAGAACAGTTCAATGGGTAACAAACTTGGCATCAAGGGGTTGAGGTTCATTGTGGATGCAATGAAACCCACATGCTCCCGACCTATAGATTCGTATTCAGAATATGATCCTAATGACTATTTTGAGCTCAAGGAGTCAAAGGCAGATGGCCTATCCTGTTCACCCAATAAGGTGCATGTTCTAATTTTGCAAGGTTTTATTGGTTGCACATACCTTGCATAAGGTGTCTTGCATTTCTTTTGCTTCGTTGCACCGCCATCTGCTTAATTTACTCATGATATATGTGAAGATGCCATGCCCATCCATTATCAACACCTATTCCATTTTTCATCATACCATGTTTTTCCATTCAAATGTTGTTCTTGTGTTTCAGACATCCAAAAGGAAGAGGGTGATTGCAGAACCTGAAGGAGTACAAGCAATGTCCTTGAAAAAGGTGGTGCTACCGGAGAAATCACATAGCACCCGACGTATATTGGCGATAGAACCAGCACCGCAAAACCTAGGATATCGCAACTATGGTGGTCGCTGCTTTGCTCTTGTGAGTACCTATCGTCCTATCGCAGTCCTTACATTCATACCTGGTGTATTATGTGATATCATTGTGCATTATAGATTTCTTATCCATTGTTCGCTCCAAATTATCAGATCTATATTAATGCTTAAATTAATGTAGAATAAACCCAAAGCCTATGAAGAATTTTAGTTCTGCATTGTTCTTGTAAGTATCTGTTGTCCTTATATTTGTCAGCTAGTTCTTCATGTACACTTTGCAGCTTATTTTCCCTTGTCCTCCATTTTTCTACACATCAGATCTACATTTACTCTTGTCAGTGCCTTCTGCCTGTATGCTGTATTTGCATTTGTACTCTACATCTTAAGTTAAATAATCTCCATTTGTTCCTATATTTTCACATCTATATTTACTCTTAACAAATGCAGAATAAAGGAAATACTCTTGAAGAAGAGTCTGAGGTAAACTTCTTGAATTGCCCCCCATCAATATGGACAAGGCCATTATAGAGCCTGTCTTCACTACTAATGTAAGTTTGTCCTCCTCGAGCCTTCAAACTTTGTTGTTTATATTTGGATAGCTATGAGTGCAAATGCTGCTTACGTTTGTCGTCTGCATCAAATTGCTTGTTCAAAGTTTATAAATTAGAAGTACATGAACATGAGTTTGTCGTTCTCAATTTCAGTCTTTAGTTGTACAATCTAGTTCCTTATTCGCACCATGTAAATTAAACTAAACATAGCAAGTTATTTTCTTTAGCACTATGTGTATGCTTGTGTTCTTGATCTCTAATCCAGTGGTGTGGTGAGACTACCAACAACAGGACAACGTCATATCCTGCTATGTCTCAACTATGAACAATGCCATATTATATTAATATTATTTAAATTGTGTCTCTTTATTTACCAATCTAAAATGGTATAAATTGACAGTACACTCACCATTCATGCTTATACGTTGTTTAGAACTACATCTATGCTTGTGTTTTTGATCTGTAATCAAGTGGTCTGGTGAAGCTGGCCGCTCCTGCACAATGCCCTTTCCTGCCGTCTTAACTATGAACAATGCCTATTATGTTAATGCTATTTTAAACTGTGTCTCTTTATTTCTGACAAAGAAATGAGATGAATTGACAGCGCTGATGCTTATACGTGCAAAACCTGTTATCTACCAACTTGTTTCTCTTTCAAGGTGACAACACTGCTGCTAGGAAGAACTGCCACAATGATAGTGAGACGAACCCATTGTTTGTTCCTCTAACACATATTCCAGAGGAGAAGGAAACACATATTGAGGGTAGGGATACAACCACTGATACGTCTCCAACGTATCTATAATTTATGAAGTATTCATGCTATTATATTATCCATCTTGGATGTTTTATGGGATTTGCTATGCACTTTTATATTATTTTTGGGACTAACCTATTGACCCAGAGCCCAGTGCCAGTTCCTGTTTTTTTCCTTGTTTTAGTGTTTCAAAGAAAAAGAATATCAAACGGAGTCGAAACGGAATGAAACCTTCTGGAGAAGTTATTTTTGGGAAAAAAAGCAACCCGGGAGACTTGGAGTCCACGTCAGGAAAGCAACGAGGAAGGCACGAGGCAGTGGGGCGCCCACCCCCTTGGGCGCGCCCTCCACCCTCGTGGGCACCTCGTGGCTCCCCTGACGTATTTCTTCCGCCTATATATATCCATATACCCTAAAACCTTCGGGGAACAGAATAGATCGGGATTTCCGTCCCCGCAAGCCTCTGTACCCACGAAAAACCAATCGAGACCCTGTTCCGGCACCCTGCCGGAGCGGGGATCCCTCACCGGTGGCCATCTTCATCATCCCGGCGCTCTCCATGACGAGGAGGGAGTAGTTCACCCTCGGGGCTGAGGGTATGTACCAGTAGCTATGTGTTTGATCTCTCTCTCTTTCGCGTTCTTGATTTGGCACAATCTTGATGTATCGCGAGCTTTGCTATTATAGTTGGATCTTATGATGTTTCTCCCCCTCTACTCTCTTGTAATGGATTGAGTTTTCCCTTTGAAGTTATCTTATCGGATTGAGTCTTTAGGGATTTGAGAACACTTGATGTATGTCTTGCCGTGCTTATCTGTGGTGACAATGGGATATCACGTGATCCACTTGATGTATGTTTTGGTGATCAACTTGCGGGTTCCGCCCATGAACCTATGCATAGGGGTTGGCACACGTTTTCGTGTTGACTCTCAGGTAGAATCTTTGGGGCACTCTTTGAAGTACTTTGTGTTGGTTGAATAGATGAATCTGAGATTGTGTGATGCATATCGTATAATCATACCCATGGATACTTGAGGTGACATTGGAGTATCTAGGTGACATTAGGGTTTTGGTTGATTTTTGTCTTAAGGTGTTATTCTAGTATGAACTCTATGATAGATCGAACAGAAAGAATAGCTTCGTGTTATTTCACTACGGACTCTTGAATAGATCGAGCAGAAAGAATAACTTTGAGGTGGTTTCTTACCCTACCATAATCTCTTCGTTTTCTTCTCCGCTATTAGTGACTCTGGAGTGACTCTTTGTTGCATGTTGAGGGATAGTTATATGATCCAATTATGTTATTATTGTTGAGAGAATTTGCACTAGTGAAAGTATGAACCCTAGGCCTTGTTTCCTAGCATTGCAATATCGTTTGTGCTCACTTTTATCATTAGTTACCTTGCTGTTTTTATATTTTCAGATTACAAAAACCTATATCTACTATCCATTTTGCACTTGTATCACCATCTCTTCGCCGAACTAGTGCACCTATACAATTTACCATTGTATTGGGTGTGTTGGGGACACAAGAGACTCTTTGTTATTTGGTTGCAGGGTTGCTTGAGAGAGACCATCTTCATCCTACGCCTCCCACGGATTGATAAACCTTAGGTCATCCACTTGAGGGAAATTTGCTACTATCCTACAAACCTCTGCACTTGGAGGCCCAACAACGTCTACAAGAAGAAGGTTCCGTAGTAGACATGAAGCAGTTTCTGGCGCCGTTGCCGGGGAGGTTAGCGCTTGAAGGTATATCTTTAGATCTTGCAATCGAATCTTTTAGTTTCTTGGTTTATCACTAGTTTAGTTTATAAAAGAAAACTACAAAAAAATGGAATTGAGGATGCCTCATATGCTTCATCTTTTTAATGTCTTTCGTGAAAATAAGGATTCCGATAATTGTGCTCAAGTGCTAGAAGAAGAATGCATTAGAATGTTTGGCACTAAATGTTTGAATGATGATCATGATTGCAATGTTGTTATTATGAATTCCTTGGATATCCATGATGCTAATGATATGCAAAGCCACAAGCTTGGGGAAGCTATGTTTGATGAAGATGATCTTTTTTGTCCCCCAAGTTTTGATGAGCAAATTTATTATGATGAAAGCATGCCTCCTATTTATGATGATTATTGTGATGACATGTATGCTATAAAGAATAATGATAACCATGAAACTTGTCATCATGATTTTAATTTTCAATTGGATTATGCTTCACATGATAGTTATTTTGTTGAGTTTGCTCCCACTACTATTGATGAGAACAAATTTGCTTTTGTGGAGAGTAATAAAATTTCTATGCTTGTAGATCATGAAAAGAATGCTTTATGTGATAGTTATATTGTTGAATTCATTCATGATGCTACTGAAAATTATTATGAGGGATGAATATATGCTTGTAGGAATTGCAATAATATCAAGTTTCCTCTCTATGTGCTTAAAATTTTAAAGGTATGCTTGTTTTGTCTTCCTATGCTAGTTGATTATTGTTACCATAAATTGTTTGCTCACAAAATCCCTATGCATAGGAAGTGGGTTAGACTTAAATGTGCTAGTCATATTATTCATGATGCTCTCTTTATGTTTCAATTCTTATTTTTTTATGTGAGCATCATTGAAATCATCATGCCTAGCTAGGGGCGTTAAACGTTAGTGCTTGTTGGGAGACAACCCAATCTTATTTTAGTTTCTTGCTTTTTGGTTCTGTATAGTAATAAATAATCCATCTAGCTTCTGTTTAGATGTGGTTTTGTGTTTTAATTAGTGTTTGTGCCAAGTAGAACCTTTGGGAAAACTTGGGTGAAGTCTTTATGATCATGCTGTAAAAAACAGAAACTTTGGCGCTCACGAGATTAGCTAAAACTTTTTACTGGGGAGTGCTATTTAGTTGATTATTTTTGCATATGATTACTAGACAAATTCCTCAGGTCCACCAATTTATTTTAGAATTTTTGGAGTTCCAGAAGTATACGTTTGATACAGATTACTACAGACTGTTCTGTTTTTGACAGATTCTGTTTTCATTGTGTTGTTTGCTTATTTTGATGAATCTATGGCTAGTAAAAGAGTTTATAAACCATAGAGGAGTTGTAATACAGTAGGTTTAACACCAATATAAATAAATAATGAGTTAATTACAGTTCCTTGAAGTGGTGTTTTGTTTTCTTTCGCTAACGGAGCTCACGAGATTTTCTGTTAAGTTTTGTGTTGTGAAGTTTTCAAGTTTTGAGTGAAAGATTCGATGGACTATGGAATAAGGAGTGGCAAGAGCCTAAGCTTGGGGATGGTCAAGGCACCCCAAGGTAATATTCAAGGATAACCAAGAGCCTAAGCTTGGGTATGCCCCGGATGGCATCCCCTCTTTCATCTACTTCCGTCTGTAACTTTACTTGGAGCTATATTTTTATTCACCACATGATATGTGTTTTGCTTGGAGCGTCATTTAATTTTCTTTAGCTTTGTTTGCCTTTTGAATAAAATACCAAGATCTGAAATTCTTAAATGAGAGAGAGTCTTCACATAGCTACATAATTATTTAACTACTCATTGATCTTCACTTATATCTTTTTGGAGTAGTTAGTCATTTACTCGTCTGCTTCACTTATATCCTATGAGTAAATGGTTGAATGATTTGAATGTCATAAATCTGAAATTATATATGTTTCATATGCTTATCCCATGGGGAGTAATGACTTCACATATAAGAAGTAGAGGTGGTAAATTTATTGAAGGTTAGCAAACGTTGTATTGGTCACTTGAACAATTCATGAAAAAATATTGAAGGAAGAGAGATTTCACATATAATACTATCTTGGACATCTTCTATGATTGTGAGCCCCATTAATTGTTTTCAAACCTGAGCAAATTAGTTGAAGTTGGACAAGGAAGACAACGTAATGAGTTATGCTTGGCTATATTTGTATAGAAGTTATATTGTTATGGATCCTCTAACATGTGGTGCTTGCTATTTAGAATCCTTTGCTAGCCAAAATATGTGTACTAAGCGGGAATACTGCTTGTGCATCCAAACTCCTTGAACCAAGTTTCTTCCATGAGTGTCCACCATATCTACCTATATGCGGTATTTACCTGCCGTTCCAAGTAAATTTGCATGTGCCAAACTCTAAACCTTCAAATAATAATCTGTTTTGTATGCCCGAATCGCTCATGTAGCGACTAGGGGCTAGCAGTATCTTCCATGCTAGGTGGGTTATTCTCATGATGAGTGGACTCCGCTCATTATTAACGAGAAAATGGCTGGTAACTGGGATGCCCAGTCCCATGATCAAAAGATCAAAATCAAATCAAAAATAATTGCAAACAAAACTCCCCCAGGTTTGATGTTAGTTGGAGGCACCCGTTGTTTCGGGCAAGCCATGGATTGATGATTGTTGGCGGACGGGGAGTAAAATCTTAACCTTTCTGTTTGGGAACCACCTATAATGTATCTAGTATGGAAGATATTGGGAACTCTTGGTCGTTATGTTGACAATGAAAGCATACCTCTCAAAATTATTTTCATCTCTGTTTTTGCTTCGAGCTCTGGCACCTCTGCAAATCCCTGCTTCCCTCTGCGAAGGGCCTATCTTTTACTTTTATGCAAGAGTCAATAGTATTCCTTCTCATTCCAACCTACTCTTTAGTTGGCAAGCATCATGCGATGGAACGATCTAAGCATATATGGCCATATAAATATATTTGAGCATGAATTATTATTGTTGACATTACCCTTGAGGTAAAAGGTTGGGAGGTGAAACATTAAGCCCCTATCTTTCTCTGTGTTCGATGAATACTATTTGTTCTAAAAATATCCTTTGAGTGGTAGCAATCATGGAAGACTAAAAGATAGTTGAGTATGTGAAGTTTGCTGAATCAAAGCTCTGACATAGACTCTTCCTGCAAATAAGATGAATTGTAATTGTTTGATGACTAATAACACGGTTTGTTAGTTTTTAAGAAAGTTTATGGTCTATACTTTAACATGTGAATAGCTTGTTACTTGATCATGAAAAGTTCTATGAGTTGAACTACTGTTATGACATATAATGATGCTAGAAAAGGTGATTGAAATTATCATTGATCAAACTTATGCACCTACTAGCATTCACACTTCATAAATTCTTTCTTTTATCATTTACCTACTCGAGGATGAGCAGGAATTAAGCTTGGGGATGCTGATACGTCTCCAACGTATCTATAATTTATGAAGTATTCATGCTATTATATTATCCATCTTGGATGTTTTATGGGCTTTGCTATGCACTTTTATATTGTTTTTGGGACTAACCTATTGACCCAGAGCCCAGTGCCAGTTCCCGTTTTTCCCTTGTTTCAGTGTTTCGAAGAAAAAGAATATCAAACGGAGTTGAAACGGAATGTAACCTTCTGGAGAAGTTATTTTTGGAAAGAAATCAACCCGGGAGACTTGGAGTCCACGTCAAGAAAGCAATGAGGAAGGCACGAGGTAGGGGGGCGCGCCCACCCCCTGGGCGCGCCCTCCACCCTCATGGGCCCCTCGTGGCTCCCCTGGCGTATTTCTTCGGCCTATATATATCCATATACCCTAAAACCTTCGGGGAACAGAATAGATCGGGAGTTCCACCGCCGCAAGCCTCTGTAGCCATGAAAAACCAATCGGGACCCTGTTCCGGCACCCTGCCGGAGCGGGGGATCCCTCACCGGTGGCCATCTTCATCATCCCGGCGCTCTCCATGACGAGGAGGGAGTAGTTCACCCTCGGGGCTGAGGGTATGTACCAGTAGCTATGTGTTTTATCTCTCTCTCTCTCGTGTTCTTGATTTGGCATGATCTTGATGTATCGCGAGCTTTGCTATTATAGTTGGATCTTACGATGTTTCTCCCCCTCTACTCTCTTGTAATGGATTGAGTTTTCCCTTTGAAGTTATATTATCGGATTGAGTCTTCAAGGATTTGAGAACACTTGATGTATGTCTTGCCGTGCTTATCTGTGGTGACAATGGGATATCACGTGATCCACTTGATGTATGTATTGGTGATCAACTTGCGGGTTCCGCCCATGAACCTATGCATAGGGGTTGCCACACGTTTTCGTCTTGACTCTCCGGTAGAAACTTTGGGGCACTCTTTCAAGTACTTTGTGTTGGTTGAATAGATGAATCTGAGATTGTGTGATGCATATCGTATAATCATACCCACGGATACTTGAGGTGACATTGGAGTATCTAGGTGACATTTGGGTTTTGGTTGATTTGTGTCTTAAGGTGTTTCTCTAGTATGAAATCTAAGATATATCGAATGGAAAGAATAGCTTCGTGTTATTTTACTAGGGACTCTTGAATAGATCAAGCAGAAAGAATAACTTTGAGGTGGTTTCGTACCCTACCATAATCTCTTCGTTTGTTCTCCGCTATTAGTGACTTTGGAGTGACTCTTTGTTGCATGTTGAGGGATAGTTATATGATACAATTATGTTATTATTGTTGAGAGAATTTGCACTAGTGAAAGTATGAACCCTAGGCCTTGTTTCCTAGCATTGCAATATCGTTTGTGCTCACTTTTATCATTAGTTACCTTGCTGTTTTTATATTTTCAGATTACAAAAACCTATATCTACTATCCATATTGCACTTGTATCACCATTTCTTCATCGAACTAGTGCACCTATACAATTTACCATTGTATTGGGTGTGTTGGGGACACAAGAGACTCTTTGTTATTTGGTTGCAGGGTTGCTTGAGAGAGACCATCTTCATCCTACGCCTCCCACGGATTGATAAACCTTAGGTCATCCACTTGAGGGAAATTTGCAACTGTCTTACAAACCTTTGCACTTGGAGGCCCAAAGAAGAAGGCTACATAGTAGACATCAATCACGAAGTCACATCTTGATGTAGTGTCAAACTTACTCAGTGACACAAGCTCGATGAAGTCGCCGCCTGAATCTGTTCGACTTCTTCAGTCTGAAATTCAAGCAGAAATACATGGTTCTGCTCAAATACGACTGGAACTCCAATCTCTATGCAAGATTAGCCGTAAGTACAGTTCGTTGATTGATGCTATGTAGCTTAAGTTGGTGGATATGACCGCCAAAGAAGCGCAGTCTCATCAGGTTGCTAAGCTGCTTGCGCTGCAGCTGCTGGACCGGGCTAACCTTTCTTGAACTGTGTTGAAGTGTTGTCAGTTCTGTCTATTATTTTGTCCGCCTGTTAACTTCCACTAGTGGCGACCTGCCCAGTTTATGTAATCAGTTGTCTGGTTGCCCTTTATTATCACTGGCGGCGAACTTTGATGCCGAGGGGATGTAATATGCTGTAATTTCTTTGTTGTATAGTTTAGGTTTATTCTTGGTCGGTGTGCTGTAATTTAGGCCGGAAGGTTCAGTGGATCTCAGTGTTGTCGGTCTTCAGGGCGGCCCGTTACTCATATGGGCCAAAACGTGGGCCTATAATCATCTTGGGCCATTAGCAGGTCTAAACCTTATGGTTGTTTCCCGCCTTTAACAGGCCGAGTAAAGTTCTGGCCAGCTGGGCCAGAGAATACAATGGGCTTTTAACAGGCTAAAACCTAGATTGGGCTAGCATTGAGCCTAAAAATTCACGGGCCAATACAGGCCGAAACTGCCTAAGGCCCATGTTTGGCCCAAATAGGACGAGCAGTTAACAGGCCAAAATATATCCCGGGCCCGTTTGGCCCAATAAAATTATGGGCTTTAAGTAGGCCGATATCCACGCGGGCCATAGGCCCAAAAGTGTCACGGGCCATTATCAGATGGGCTGTAAGCAGGCCGGATTCAACGCGGACTATAATTAGGCCGAACTGTGACACAGGCCATTAATAGGACGATAGGCCAGTTGGGCTGAAATTTATCCATGAAGACTACGGGCCATTAAGAGGCCTAAAGTTACTTTGGACAAGAAATAGCCCAGTTTCTGCGTGGGCCGTTAAATGGCCTAAAGTTAAACTGGGCCGACAATGTCCCAGATACTCCACGGGCCGCTAACAGGCCGAAACTATTATCGGGTCGAACTGGTAAACGGGCATTTAATAGGCTGAAATACAAACATGTCTTAGAATGGGCCCAAAGGTACAATGGCCTGTTAACGGGCCTGATCCGATATGGGCCGTAATTTGGCCCAAAACTCAGCAGGCTTTGAACGGGCCTGATCTAATATGGGCCTCAATTTGACCCAAAGCATGGCAGGCTATTAACGGGCCAGCCTACTAGTGTCTGAAAAAACATGGTGGGCCTTTAGCTAGCCGGCCTTTTCACCGGAATGGGCCTCTATTGGGCCGGCCACGTGTCGTCGTATCATAGGCGCCTCCTGTCCAATGAGTGGATGACATCTGTCCCAACGAGGAGCTGACACGTGGTTCCGTCGGCCAATGAGAATTTTACACGTGGAAAATCACCATTGGTCTAGGCTGTTAACGGGTTATCGGATCCAAAACCGGACCCGATAGCTTAACGGCGAGCCGTTACGGTCGATGCCACGTGTCGGTCACCCTTGACGAAAGCACTTCTATGACGCACGATTTATCGTCATGGAAGTGGACACTTCCGTGATGATAATTTTGGTAATTTCATGGAACACTTCTACGACAGCACAGGTATGACTATCTTGATTCTGTCATAAATTTGTCATGCATGTACATGCATGACAGAAAACATGACCTACTGTGAGAAACACGTATCATCACGGAAGTGTATTTTTTTTGTAGTGTAGGCAATTGTTAACAAGACCGGTAGTCTTCATTGCAATTTCATATCAGGGAGAGGCATAAGCTAACATACTTTCTCTTCTTGGATCATATGCACTTATGATTGGAACTCTAGCAAGCATCCGCAACTACTAAAGATCATTAAGGTAAAACCCAACCATAGCATTAAAGCATCAAGTCCCGTTTATCCCATACGCAACAACCCCCTTACTTGGGTTTATGCTTCTGTCACTCAAGCAACCCACTATAAGCGAATCATGAATGTATTGCAACACCCTACAGTGGGAATCCCTCACGCTTGCGCGACACAGAGGGCACAATAGGACAACACCAAAATAAAACATACAACTCGTACCAATCTAGATCAACAATCAACCCAAAGACAAAGGATATCTACTCAAAACATCATAGGATGGCAACACATCATTGGATCATAAATATGTGGCATAAAGCACCATGTTCAAGTAGGGATTACAGCGGGATGCGGGAGAGTGGACCGCGTAAAATAGATGAGGATGGTGATGATGGTGGTGATGTTGATGGAGACAATCACCACGGCAATTCCCCTCCCGATGGCACTCCGGCGCCACCGAGAGAGAGGAGGAGAAGTTCTCCCCCTTGTGCTTCCTCCTCCATGGCCTCCCCCTGGACGGGGAGAGGTTCTCCCTCTGGTCCTTGGCCTTCATGGCGATGATGGCCCCTCCGGGATCCTCCTCCATGGCCTCCGGTGATGATGGCCCCCTTCGACAGGGTTCCAGAGAGGGCCTAGATTGATTTCTCGAGCCTATAGAGGCTTGCGGCGGAGGAACTTCCGATCTAGGTTATTTTCTGGAGGTTTGGGCATTTATAGGAGAGGTTGGCATCGAGAACAAGTCAGGGGGCCCCACGGGAAGTCCACGAGGAACAGGGGCACACCCTCCACCCTCGTGGGGCCCACGGGCCACCCCTCTGGTAACTCTTCGTTCCAGTATTTTATATATTTTCCATGAAAATTTTCCATTGATTTTCATCGGATTCCGGTGCCTATCGCCGTCGTGGCCCTCCTCGGCGGCTCGCAAGCGCCACCCATGGACCGCCACGTCAAGCAGTTCTTCCGCCAGATCGGCACTTCCTCTGTGCAGCAGGGAGCCCCTCCAGGATGGGCGGCTCCCAAGGCCGACCTCACCTTCAACTTAGGGGATCACCACGCCACAACTGCCAGCTTAGGCACGCTCCCAATGCTCTGCACGCCCACCATCTGCCACGTCGCCATGACCAAGACACTCATCGACGGCGGCGCGGGCCTCAACGTGCTCCCCGTGGAAGCTTTCGGCTTACTTCCTGTGCCGCATGGCCAGCTCCGCCCCACCAAGCCTTTCTCCGGGGTCGGCAGCAGGTCCACCAGCCCCCTGGGACAAATACGCCTTCCGGTCACCTTCGGTACCCGGGACAACTAACGCACCGAGCTCATCGACTTCGACATCGCCCGCATCGGCCTCTAGTACAACGCCATCCTCGGGTACCCTGCCTTAGCCCAGTTCATTGCAGCGACCCATCCGGCCTACAACCTCATGATGCCGGGCAGCAGCGGCATCCTCACCGTGGCTGCAGACACCAAGGAGGCACTGGCGGCCCACAAGCTTGCCTTCAGGGCGGCAATGGCAGCGCACCCAGCCGACGAAGCTGCCCTGGGGGCTAAGGAGGCCACGCCGGTGAGGAAGAAGCAGTTGTTCACTTAAGATCGGGCCAAAACGAAGCAAGTTCCGGTCGAGGAAGATGGATCCTCGGGAGCCACCTTCACTATAGGCGCCAACCTCGAGCCGGGCCCAGAGGAGGCATTGGTAAAGTTCTTGCGCACGAACAAGGAGGTATTCGCGTGGGAGCCCAAGCAGCTGGTAGGGGTCCCCAGGGGGGTAATCGAGCATCACTTAAGGGTGTGCCCCAATGTGCGCCCTGTAAAGCAGAAGGCCCGGCGGCAATCCACGGAGAAGCAGGCCTTCATCGTCCAAGAAACTCGCAAGCTAGAAGCGGCGGGTGTCATTCGCGAGGTACGATACCCGGAATGGTTGGCGAACCCCATCGTCATCCCCAAGAAGGGCGGGAAGGAACGCATGTGTGTCGACTTCACCAACCTCAACAAAGCCTGCCCCCAAGACATGTTCCCGCTCCCGTGCATCGACCAGATCATCGACTCCACCGCCGAGTGCGACCTGCTGTGCTTCCTGGACGCATTCTCGGGCTACCACCAGATCAATATGGCGGTGGAGGACGTGGAGAATACGGCCTTCTTGACCCCGTGCGGGGTATACTGCTACACCTGCATGCCGTTCGGACTATGCAACGCAGGGGCGACCTTCCAGCGGTTGATGCACATTGGCCTGGGCCAGCAGCTTGGGAGGAACGTAGAAGCCTATGTAGATGACATCGTGGTAAAATATCGGGAAGCAAGAACCCTCATTAAGGACCAGGAGGAGACCTTCACCAGCCTGCGCCAGGTGGACCCGCGGCTCAACCCGGAGAAGTGTGTGTTTGGTGTCCATTCCGGCAAGCTGATTGGCTTCCTCGTGTCGCACCGGGGGATCGAGGCCAATCTGGAGAAGGTCAAAGCAATAGAAGACTTGAGCCTGCCACAAGCCCTAAAGGAAATGCAGAAGCTCGCGGGCTGCGTGACCTCGTTGGGGCGCTTCATCTCCAAGCTCGGGGAGCACGCCTTGCCGTTCTTCAAGCTGATGAAGAAGAAGGGTCCGTTCGAGTGGACTCCAGAGGCTGACCTAGCGTTTCAAGACCTCAAGAGATACTTGACCAGCCCACCAGTGATGGTAGCACCCCGTCCCCTCAAGCCCCTGGTGCTCTACCTGGCTGCCACGCCTCACTCAGCCAGCGCGGCGCTGGTGGCCGTCCGGAAGGAACGCCAGGCTTGCGAGTGCACCGCGTAATGCCACACGCCCGGCCGAGACGACACGACACCAAGGCGACACTGCTGAAGCCACGATGATGCCCACAGATGATCAGGCCCTGCAAGACGGCGTACCTGGGCCTGTGGAGGCCCCAGCACGTGACCAAGCTCCTGAGGATACCCTACCTCGGGAGGTACCACAACTCCCAGATGCCATAGGCCCCATTGATGCTCCCGCCCTTGTCGAACACACAGTGTACTTCGTCAGCACAGTGTTGCGGGACGTGAGGGCGCGATACCCCATGCCACAGAAGCATTTGCTTGCACTCTTGGTGGCCTCGCGCAAGCTGCGTTATTACTTTGAAGGCCACCCAATCAAGGCCATCTCAGCTTACCCACTGGAGAGAGTGCTCCGGAGGCCCAACGCCGTGGGAAGAGTCGCCGAGTGGAACATCGAATTGCAAGCGTTTCAGCTGGAGTTCAGCACAACCAGGGTCATCAAGGGAGCCTCCCTCGCCAACTTCGTGGCAGAATGAACCGACGCTCCGGAGCTTGAAGCAGGCGAGAGCCAGTCCCTCTTGCGAGGAAGCGAAGCGCCGGATGGCTGGGTCATGTACTTCGATGGCGCTTTCACACACCAAGGTGCGGGGGCCGGCGCCGTGCTCATCTCCCCCACTCAGGACAAGCTATACTACGCAGTGCAGCTTTGCTTCTAGCGGGGCAAGAAGGTCTCAAACAACATCGCGGAATACGAGGGATTAATTGCCGGCCTCAAGGCTGCCGCGGCCTTAGGGGTGAAGCGTCTCACCATCAAGGGCGACTCGCAGCTCCTCGTCAACTTCTCCAACAAGGTGTACGAGCCAAGGGACGAGCACATGGGGGCGTACCTCGCGGAGGTGCGTAAGATGGAGAAGCAATTCTTGGGCCTGGAGCTACAACACGTGCCTCGCGACACGAACAAGGAAGCCAACGACATCACCAGAAGGGCATCCAAGCGCCTACCCCAGGATCCAGGCGTCTTCGAAGAGAGACTTTGCAAGCCTTCAGCAGCACCCCCATCTGCGTGGCTAGCATCACCTCGGGAGGAGCTCCCCCAGCCACTAGCCACGGGAGCCCCCGCCTATGGCCCGGCCACAGGAGCACGCCTGCTCCTGGCGCTCGAACCTCGGGAGGGGTGCTGGGCCGAGGAGTTCAAGGCGTACCTGATGCGAGGAACGATGCGGGAGAAAGAGGAGGATGCGGAGCGCGTGGCTTGGCGGGCTACGGCGTACTTCATACAGGATGGTGAGTTATACAGAATGCGACCAAATGATGTTTCCTTGCGATGCATCTCCGGGGTGCAGGGGAACGAGTTGCTAGCTGACATACATGGCGGGGGCTGTGGGTATCACTCCTCGTTGCGGACCCTGGTCGGGAAGGCGTTCCGTAGCGGGTTCTACTGGCCCACGGCACTCAACGACGCAGCCGTGCTTGTGAAGTCCTGTGAAGCCTACCAATTCCAAGCCAAGCAAATCCACCAGCCAACCCAGGGCCTCCAGACTATCCCACTTTCGTGGCCATTCGCGGTATGGGGGCTGGATATCCTAGGTCCGTTCCCTCGAGCTCCCGGGGGCTACCGCTACCTCTACGTCGCCATCGACAAGTTCACAAAATGGGCAGAGGTGGAAGCCGTCCACACCATCCCAGCCGAATCGGTAGTTAAGTTCATCAAGGGCCTCATGAGCCGGTTCGGGGTTCCTAACCGCATCATCACTGACAACGGCTCACGGTTCACTAGCAATCTCTTCAGGACCTATTGTGCTAACCTTGGAACGCATATTTGCTACGCTTCGGTGGTGCACCCCAGGAGCAACGGCCAAGCCGAGCACGCCAACGCCGAGGTCTTGAGAGGCCTCAAGACCAGGACCTTCAAGAAGAAGCTCGAAGCCTGCGGCAAGGGCTGGCACGACGAGCTCCAGTCTGTGTTGTCGTCCATCCGGACCACCGCCACCAAGCCAACAAGCGAGACCCGGTTCTTCCTCGTTTACGAAGCAGAAGCGGTTCTCCCTCACGAGGTCAGGCATCGCTCCGAGCGGATCCTGGCATTCGATGAGACGTAGCAGGATTCCATGCGGGGGATGGACCTTGTGTTGGGGGAGGAACGCCGCCGTGAAGCCTCGCTCCGAGCGGCAAGATACCAGCAGGCGCTGCGACGGCACCACTGTTGTAGCGTCCGAGGTGGGCGATCTCGTCCTGAGGCGGGTGCTCTCCAGGGAAGGGCTGCATAAGCTCTCACCCATGTGGGAGGGCCCATTTAGGATCGCCCGTGTCTGCAGGCCTGGCGCCGCGCGCCTGGAGACGCAGGACGGGATCCCCATCCAGAACGCCTGGAACATCCAGCACCTCCGGAAGTTCTACCCATGAAGCAAGGCGTAGTGCCTGTGAAGGTCTCCGCTCGTGACACTCTCACGTAATAATGAGTGGGGATGTACACGCCTCGGAGTCTCCGGAGTGCCGCCCTCGGGCCTCGGGGGCTCCCTCCCACGTCCTAGTGGAAGCACTTTGCTCCGCGCTGGTGAGAACACTAGACTAGGTGCCGGATGCGGCTGTTCATTTGCTTTCTGTAGTTGGCTCGCCCCCTTTTTCTTTCAACGAAATTTGAAGTGCTGGTGTTTCTCGATGGCTTGGTTGAACCCCCTCTTCTCTCTGATTCTTCCCACAATTCTTCGTTTGCGCCTGGGAGGGCGGCAGTTGCCCGACGCTCTCCCTCGTGCGCCTCGCGAGGGGGCTGGACAGGCAAGCGTGCGTGCGCACTCCCCTGGTCTCCGCGAGGCGCTCTCATTTGAGCTTGTGATCAGCGCATCCCTTTTCTACTCCGTGCCCCACGGGTACCGCGATGTGGTGCGTTTGGCCATGACCAGCCCATGCCCGAGGCCTCGCGCGAGAGGGGTTAAGGATTTCTTAACGAATTTTTTGCAGCTTCGTGATATCGCCTAAATCGGCGGTAGGGAAACCCCACCAGGCGCCCAGAGGCGCGCGCCCTCACGAGGTCAAAGCTACCTCGGATGCATCAAGCTAAGTTACCCCTCTACACCCGTATAAGGCACAGATCTCACGACACAACCCGGAAACAATAAACATGCCACAAAAGCAACATAAGCACCAGAGTTCATTACACGCTCCCGCAGGGGCCCATTGCCGGTGTGACACGACACCTATGGGATCACAGGAATCCCTCCTATGGTTGCTGGGGCGCAGGGTTGCAAAAAGAGCGGGATTAGTAATCAGCAAAGGGATCGTTTACCCAGGTTCGGGCCGCGAGGATGCGTAAAACCCTAGTCCTCCTTTGGTGGCTGTATTGAGTGTTCTTGAGCTTCTGAACTAGCTGCGGTGGCTGCGCCGTTCCAAAGAGCCGAATCCTTTCCCAGTATGCCATGGGCCTCCTTTTATAGTCGAAAGGGGCTGCCACAGTGGCACACAGGAGGTGGAAAGGCCTACAGTGCTACGAGCTTATCGCTCGTATTACAGGACAAGACGCATTTAATGCACCGCTGAGGTGTCCCCTAGCATTATCGGGGATGGGGGCGAGGCCCGTCCCGTCCGTCACCGCTCCCCCTCGCTTTGACACGCGCCCTGGCCAGCGATACATGCGGCGCCATGTAGGCCGGCAGGCAGCTGAGGTGGCGCGGTGGTAGGGTCTTCATGAAGATCTGCATGCCGCCACGCAGGCGCTTGCTGAGTTGGCCTGGAAGTTGCATGTTGCCACGCAGGTGCCTACCCAGCTGGTTGGGCTGGCAGCTGCATGCGAACGGCGGTGGAGATTTGGTTGGTGCGGGCCTGGCAGTGGCCCTGCTGGCGCCCTCGGTGAGGGCCTTGCCGGGTGGCCCGGTAAGGGTCTTGTCATGGCGCGCTGTCGTCCCCGGCAAGGATCTTGCCGGGGGTCTTGTGGCTCTCCTCGGCAAGGATCTTGCCAAGGACCGTTGTCTTTTAATCCTCATCTGATCTTGAGCAATCCTTGGTATTGACAAAGATCTGCATGCCACCATGGAGGTGCCTCCCGAGCCCTAGTTCCAACGTGGTTGGTTGAGTTGGAACCCGTGGGCTCGAGGGTGGCTCACTACGCTGGTGTGGGCGAGCCGCCCCGGCAAGGGTCTTGCCGGGGGAACCTGCTTTGCCTCTCTGCTTCTTTGTGTTCTTGGCCTTGGCGTTGCCTTGGCTGTCTTGGGCTTCGGTTTTACCTCGGTTCACCTCCCCTGTTCTGCTTGGTGTGGCCGCGGGCGCGGCTTCGACTGTCCGTGCACAGGTAAAGGGGTACAAAGATGCACCCCTTCTTTTGTACACCGACAAGAGTCCCCGGGCCTGGGCCACACATAAGTGCGATACATTGTTGGAATAGGCCCAAAACGGTGCGCGGGCAGGCGGGGCGGTTTTTACCGCGGTAAAACTTTTCGCGCGCTGCGCTTCCCACGACCCGCATTGAATGCGTGACGTGGAGGGGTGCGCGTGACGTGGGCGGCATGCGTGGGGCGGTTTCCGCATGCATGCGTCATATCGTGGTAAAGAGGCAGCTCGCGCCTTCCCCATAAAAAGAGGGAGGCGTGGAGGCGCGGCTCATTTACTACGCGGGGCCGGGTCGCGGTCTTCAAGACGTCCACACCCCACGATCACGGGGTGGGGAGAGGTCGCTTCACCCTTCCCCTCGGTTCTGCACGTTGCCACGCGTCCCCCATGCACTTGGGGTGGCGAGCGGTGGAGGCGGGAAATCGGGCCGTCGCTGGTTGGGGCAGCGGGTCGGTCTCCATTCCCTGTGCCTTTGGTGTCTGGATTGGTCGAGCGGGGCAGCCGAGCCCCGACCCCACCCCTTTATAAGGAGAGGGAAGGGGGGATGGCATCCCGCATTCTTCTAACTTCTATCTCGTCCTGCTTCTGCTTCTTTCTCTCATCTGCCATGGAGAAAGGGAATCTCGGCCCTTCGACAGTGGCGGTGAGGGTCGCCGCTCGACGGCGCATCCCCCCTCCTCCTGCGCCTATGGTGGCGGAGCCGACCGCGAGGGGAAGGGGGAGGGGTCGAGGCCGTGGGCGAGGCCGTCGCAGAGGTTGTGGTGCTCGGGGAAGAGGAGGACGGGGCGGCGCCGGCTTCGCCCCCGCCAATGATGCCTTTCTCGACGGAGGGCCATGTTGGAGACCAGCCCTGCGAGTTCTTCATTAGGCTGCGCCGGCCTCCGCGTTGTCGTCTTCGTCTCCCCGCCCCATTTGCTCGGGTGATGGAGCGTGACCCGCCCCAGACCCTCAGGTTGCACATGAGGGGCTGTCGGAATGGGGGCACGCGGGTCGACGTCGACTTCCCGGCTCCTCGGGTCATGTACCTCCGCCGTGGATGGAAGACGTTCGCTCGCATCCACAGCCTGGCGGCGGGGCTCGTCCTCTACTTCAAATTAATGGAGGATGGGTTGCTCTCCGTCAAGGTCTTCGGAGAGTTTGGAAGTCGCCTGAAGTGCTGCGTGGAGAGCTAATCCGACGGAGACTCCGACGATGGAAGCTCTTCCTCGAGCGAGAGTGACGAGGAGGACAGTGGGGCAGATGACGGAGACGAGTCCGACTAGGCGTCGGACGCCCCACGCCTGGACGGGTGCGGCAGCAGCAGCATCTGCACCTGGCCACTCCTTCGGCGGAGTTTTGCCGGGGGACGGGCCAGCTCCTTGAACTTCTCGGGGCCGTCTCCTTGGGCGGCTGGCGTCGGGAGGCTGCGGAAGAGGAAGAGGGCGGGTGGCAAGGCCGTCAACTCGGAGTACGCGGACACCGACGCCTTCGTCGCGTGTCCGACGTCCTGCCGCCTCGTCTTCCAGCTCCTTTCCCGGCACCGTCATCACCGGCCCACCCTTGGGTCGCCACCGAGGTGTTCTCTTGGTGCTTTCTGCTGCTCGTAGCTCACCTAGGCGCCCCTTTTGCCCTTTCACCTTCTTGACCTGCCTCCTGAGGAGAGGAACAAGAAAGGTATTACGGGCATCTTATCTCTTTTTTAGTTTGTAAGCCTTCGGGCCTTCGTTAAATTTTGAACTTGTAATCCCCTTGCTCATGTTTTTCATTCCGTATGAACTATACCTATATGGGATGTTTTTAATGAAAAAGGGATGTTTGTCAGGTTTTTCGTTCGCGGGTAGACCCCGCGACAAGGAGTGAATCCTTGTTACTATTTAACATAAACGTTTTTCGCCCGGCAACAGGACTTGCCGTCCCTCTCACTTCGCTCGACCATTCTCGCGCTCTTGGCGGAGGCAGGGATGAAGTGGGCTTAGGCTCCGCGTTCTATCTCCTTGCCACCGCGGCTACAAACAAATCCGAACCCAGGAGACAATCTAGGTATAGGAAAAGGGGGAGCATGGTAGCCTGGAGATAAAACGAGGTTTCACATGCCCCAGTCCCGTTCTGAAATGCATGACAGAGGATGAAAGACTTATTTGGATCTGCAGCCCCCGGCAACCTTGTCTTGCCGCGGTTGGATCCTTGTACTTGCAGCCCCCGGCAACTCTGGTTTGCCGGGGTCGGGACGCCAGTCTGTTCCCTTTCTTCCAACTAGCTCAGCAGAAGTGCTCATGTGCCCTGCGAACCAAAGGAGGATAGAAAAGAATAGAGAGACGCGCACTCGACCTCTAGGCTAGGGGTTAGTCGCCACTAAGCACTATCAACCCTAACCAAGGAAGAGACTCGACCTAGCACGCATGCTATAACTTAGGGCGCTAGCGCTTCATTTATCTATGCTCAGGGCCTGCGCCTGGCTTTGTACAAAGGGTTACATGCCTTGCCGGCAAGGCTTGTACAAAAGGTGGCTTGTCGGGGGGGCCCGGCAAGCCGCGCCTTATGAGTAAAACTTGCGAAGATGCTCGATGGTCCAGGAGTTGCTCACTGGAATGGCATCTTCGGTCTCCAGGCGGACTGCGCTAGGCCTGGTGACTCGTATTACCCGATAAGGACCTTCCCACTTCGGCGTCAACTTGTTGGAATTCTTGGCCGACTGAATGCGCCGAAGAACAAGGTCGCCTTCCTCAAAGCTTCGGGCATAAACCTTGCGGCTATGGTAGCGGCGCAAGGCTTGCTGGTAGCGTGCTGCTCTCACAGCCGCCTGAAGACGATCTTCCTCAAGGAGCGTCACGTCATCTTGCCGCAACTGCTCTTGCTCAAGCTCATCATAAGCGAGCACTCGAGGTGACCCGTATATGAGTTCTGTGGGGAGAACTGCCTCCGCCCCATATACTAGGGCAAAGGGTGTCTGACCGGTGGCTCGATTTGGCGTCGTCCTGATCGACCAAAGAACCACCGGCAACTCATCAATCCAGCGCCTTCCGCTCTTGTGCAGCCTGTCAAAGGTCTTCTTCTCAAGCCTCGCAACACTTCAGCATTCGCCCTCTCTGCTTGGCCGTTGCTCCGGGAGTGTGCCACGGAAGCAAAACAGACCTTGCTGCCGAGGTCTTGAATGTACTGCATGAAGGTGTGGCTTGTGAACTGCGTGTCGTTGTCGGTGATGACTCTGTTTGGCACACCAAAACGGCAGACTAGTCCCTTGAAGAACTTGACGGTTGACTGTGTTGTCACCTTCCTCACTGGTTCCACCTCTGGCCACTTTGTGAACTTGTCAATTGCGACGTACAAGTACTCAAAGCCCCTGACAGCACGGGGGAAAGGGCCCAGTATGTCGAGCCCCCAGACCGAGAATGGCCAGGAGAGAGGGATCGTTTGAAGGGCTTGAGCTGGTTGATGAAGCATCTTTGAATGGAACTGACACGCTTCACACTTGGTTACTAGTGTCGTCGCATCCTGGAGGGCGGTGGGCCAGAAGAAACCTTGCCGGAACGCCTTGCCGGCAAGGGCCCTCGACCCTATGTGGGAGCCACATATGCCTCCATGTATCTCTGCCAACAGCTCCAGTCCTTCCTCCGAGGGGATGCACTTCAATTTCACACCGTTCGGCCTTCTCCTGTACAGGACGTCATCGACGAACTGGTACAGGGCAGACCAATAGGTTACTTTTTCCGCTTCTTCCTGCTCCTCAGGAAGTTCCCCTGTTTGGAGGAATCGGACAGTATGTTGTGCCCACGCTGGAGCCTGGGGCTCGACGGCAAGGACCAAAGGCATTTCCTCTGCCATGGGAGCGGCTGTCTCCACGATCAGGACTTGACGCCCTATTGGAGCCAGTTGCTCTTTGGCAGGCTCAGCATCCACGGTAGCACCCTTGCCGGCAGCCGCAGGGGGCTCGGTAGGAAAGTACTCGCCGGGACCTGATTTCCTTCGCTTGTTCTGCCCCGTTGATGGTTCGACGGATGGCTGAGTTAACCGGAGCAAAAAGGTACCACGTTCCACAGGTAGCTTGAATGCAGCACACTTCGATAGGTAATCAGCGATGTCATTCTCCGCTCGGGGAACGTGCTCCGCTTGAATACCGTCAAAGCGCTCCTCCAGCTTCCTCAATTCATCTACGTAGGCCTCCATCAACGGGCTCTGGTAATCCTTGTTGACTTGTCTGACGACAAGCTGTGAGTCACCCCTGACGATGAGCTTCTTCACCCCGAGGTCTGCCGCGATCCTGAGACCGGCAAGCAGCCCCTCGTACTCGGCAGTGTTGTTTGTGGACATCTCCCTGGAAAAGTGCATCTGGATCACGTACTTGAGGTGCTCTCCGGTGGGTGCGACAAGCAGCACACCGGCACCGGCGCCTTGCAGCGAGAAGGCCCCATCAAAGTACATGATCCAGTCACGGTCTGCTTCCTTGCCGGGGAGAATGGTCTCTTGGATTTCTTCGTCAGGTGTTGGGGTCCATTCCACAATGAACTCTGCCAAGATTCTGCTCTAGATTGTTGAGGTACTTTCGAACTTCAACCCAAAGCTCGACAACTCCAAGGCCCATTCCACAATCCTTCCGGTTGCATCTGGGTTGTGCAGTATCCGTTGTAGCATGAGGCGGGTGACGACAGTGAGCTCGTGGGCTTGGAAGTAATGACGCAGCTTCCTCGAGGCCATAAGGAGGCCGAAGAGCAATTTCTGCACACCGGAGTACCTCGACCGAGCCCCCTGCAAGAGGGAGCTGACAAAGTAAACCGGGTGCTCCATCATCTTCTTCTTCTGCACCACTCCGCTTGACTGTGCGTGTGTTGCCCCGACGGCGTCAGACTCTGCCGGGGACCTTGCCTTGCCGGCACCAGGTCCTGCCGGGGGAATCTTTGGCTCGCCGTCCGCTGATTCTACCGTCGCCACTGCCTCCTCGTCGACCTCCCTCTGTGCCACCAGTGCGGCGCTGACCACTTGATTCGTTGCCGTCAGGTACAGCAGCAACGGTTCTTGTGGCTTAGGTGCAACCAGTATTGGCGTGGAGGAAAGGTATTTCTTCAGATCCTGCAATGCCGCCTCGGCTTCTGGAGTCCACTCCATCGGACCTGCCTTCTTCAAGATCATGAAGAAGGGAAGGGCGCGCTCGGCCGACTTGGAGATGAATCGGCTCATGGCGGCGACGCAGCCGGTGAGCCGACGCACATCCTTGATCCGCTTGGGCGCCTCAATCTGTTCAATAGCCTTGATTTTTTATGGGTTTGCCTCGATCTCGCGCTGCGACACAAAGAATCTGAGAAGCTTGCCGGACAGAACGCCGAAGACACACTTCTCATGATTCAGCTTAAGTTTGATCTTGCGCAGGTTGGCAAATGTCTCTTCCAGATCTTGCACAAGAGTTGCCCCGTCCTTGGTTTTGACCACTATGTCATCCATGTATTCCTCCATATTTCTATGGAGCTGGGGTTCAAAACCAATTTGGACTGATCTTGGAAATGTCGAGCCAGCACTCTTCAACCCGAAAGGCATCCGTAAAAAGCAATACGTACCACATGGGGTGATGAATGATATCTTCTCTTCATCCTCTTTCGTCATGAAGATTTGGTGGTAGCCCGAGTAGGTGTTGAGGAATGACAGCAGATCACACCCGGCCGTGGAGTCGATAATCTGGTCGATGCGCGGCAACGGGAAGGGGTCCTTAGGACAAGCCTTATTGATGTCTGTGTAATCAATACACAGCCTCCACTTCCCATTTGCCTTGCGCACCACTACCGGATTGGCCAACCACGTCGGATGGAGCACTCCTCTCACCAAACCCGCTGCTTCCAACTTCCTGATCTCCTCTATGATGAACTCCTGCCTCTCCAGAGCCTGCTTTCTGACCTTCTGCTTGACGGGCCGCGCATGAGGACAGACAACTAGGTGGTGCTCAATCACCTCCCTGGGAATACCGAGGATGTCGGATGCTTGCCACCCAAACACGTCGACATTCGCCCGCAGGAAGGTGACGAGCACGCCTTCCTATTTGCTGTCAAGGGTGGAGCCTATGGTGAAAGCCCCTCCCGTGCCATCCTCCCTGACGGACACCTTCTTGGTCTGCGGTGGCTCAGCTCTGGATTTCTTGCTCTTGCCGGTAGAGCTCTCTAGCACGTCCTTGACGGTAGCACAACACTCCGAGGAGGTGCGCTTGCCGGAGTGGGTGCGAGAGGTCTTGTCGGGCTTCTTCTTCCCTCCTGGGGATTCAGCGGCAGGAGCTAGTGCCATGGCGGCAACTGCTGCAACTGCTTCCCGGTAGAGTTGGTCGCCGCAAATCAGCGCGTCCTTCTTATCGGAGGGGACGGAGATGATAGTCAATGGCCCGGGCATCTTTAGCATGTTGTAGGCGTAGTGCGACGCCGCCATGAACTTGGCTAGTGCCGGGCGGCCGAGGATCCCGTTGTAGGGCAAGGGGATCTCGGCCACTTCGAAGACGATCCTCTCCGTCGTGTGGCTCAACTCCCCTCCAAACGTCATGGGCAGCGTGACCTTCCCCTTCGGCTGGCTCCTCCCCGGATTGACCCCTTGAAACGTGCCCGTTTCCTCGAGGTATCCATCATGGATTTGCAGCCTTTTGATCACGACGGGTGAGATCAAGCTCAGGCCGGCCCCGCCGTCGACCAACATCTTGTTCACCTTGAGGTTGTGTATCGTTGGGGAGACCAACAACGGCAAACATCCGACCGCGGTTGTGCGGTCAGGGTGGTCCTCGGCATCGAAGATGAGGGGCGTGCTGAACCACTTCAGCGGCTTTTGAGCGTCGAACGATGGCTCCGCTACTGTAATCTCACGCGCCCACTGCTTGAGTTGGCGGTGAGAAGTATGCAGCGAGGCGCCACCGTCGACGCACATGGCCTCTGTAGCCTTCTAGAACTCTTGCACGCCGGACTCGTCGTCCTCGTCATGATCATCGTCTTCTTGCTTCTTGTCACGGCCCCGGGCGGGCCTCTCTTGTTGGTTGTCCTTGTCGCGGCGACCTGCTTGGCCGCCATGCTTCTTGCCGGATCCCTCAGCACCGTCCTGGCACTTCTCCTTGTCCCGCCTCTCATACTCGGCCTTTTGCTTTTCAGCAAGCAGCTCGACTTGCCGGCAGTTCTGGAGGTCGTGGCCTATGGTGCGGTGGATCTTGCAGTACTGCTTGCCGGAGCCCCCTGGCTTGTCGGCAGCTGCTAAGGCCCGGCAGGCGACGCACCCGGCAATCTCCTTGTCGGGGTCGTCTGCCTTGACCTTCTTGGCAGCGCCGGTGTCGTCAGAGCCTTCAACGGAAAGCACAGTCTTGCCCTTGCGTTTCCTGTTGCGACGCCGGCCCTTCTTCGTCGGGGCGGCGGTGTCTTCATCAGTAGAGTCGGTTTCCGCGCTGGCGTCCTCGCCGGGGTACTTCCTTCCCACTTCAGCCCGGGTGCACCTGTCGGCCAGAACGTAGAGTTCGGCCACATCCTTAACCTTGGTCATCGCCAGCTCTTCGCGCATCATGCGGTTGCGCACGTTCTGATGGAACGCGCTGATCACAGCGGCGGGATGAATGTCGGGGATGTTGTACTACACTCGGCTGAATCTCTGGATGTACTTGCGCAGGGTTTCCCCTTCCTTCTCGGGAATGATATGCAGATCACTGGCCTGGCCATGAGCTTGGTGGCCCACAGTGAAGGCGCCAACGAACTCATGGCACAGATCCGACCAAGAAGAAGCGGAATCCGCCGGCAAGTGCGTCAACCAAGACATAACATTGGGCTTCAGTGCCAACGGGAAGTAATTGGCAAGCACCTTGTCATCGCGAGCTCCAGCAGCCTGCATCGCGATGGTTTAGATGCTGAGGACCTCGGATGGATGGGTCTTGCCAGTATACTTCTCGCCGACAACGGGCTTGAACGTGTGGTGGGACGGCCACTGGAACTGCCGCAGCTCACGGGTAAAGGCTGGGCAGCCCACCTCGTAAGGTAGGCCGCTGAAGCCCCCCGGTGCTGGGCGGTCCATAGCGGGTCCCGCCCACTTGTCCGACAGGTGGCGTCTATCACGCCGGCGCTCGATAGTGGTTCGAGCATCTTCATGAGCTCGTTCTCGAAGAACTTGGCACTGGTCGCGGTGGGTCCACGGGTCGGACGACGCTATGGAATTACAAGCGTCGTCATGATGGGCCGACGCCCGCGGCGGCTGGCGAGGAGGAGGAGAGTGCACCGTAACCGCAGCACCCCCGGTCCTCCCAGCGCTGGCATGTGGTGGCTCGGTGGGGCGCTGGCCCGAGGGTCCCGCCGGTCGCAGATCATCTTTGTTGGCGACGGCGACGAGGCTCCGGATGGTGGCCCTCCACTCGTCGAGCTTCTCCACAGCAGGAGAGAAGTCGAGGAGCAGCTGCGCGCGTGCCAAAGCTTCTGCTGGCGTGGGTGGCGGTGATAGCTGCGTGGACCGTGGCGCGCTTCGACTTCTAACCACGTTAGAAGGAGCTCTATCACGACCCAGCGGCTGCGCGCCATTTTTGCCAGCACTTCGGCGGGCATGCTGAACTCCTTCGTCCCGCGGACGATGCACGGGGCTCTTCCCACTGCGGTGTCCCGCGGACGCTGCTCGTTGTGCGCACCCTGGGAAGAGCGCACTGTGGGCGCCGGCGTGGGCGTCCTGGAGGTTGCTGCACCGCCCGGGGGTGCCACAACGACAATCCTGGAGGACCCTGCGCCGCTTGCGGGGGGCCCAGCTCCGTCTTTGGATCTGGCGATGTGCGGCCGGTCATCTAGCGCGCGAACGACGCCGCTCGCCAGGCTCTGACTGCTAGGGCGATGCTGGTGCTCACGGACCACGGCCCTGGTCCTGTCCGAGACCGACCCGCTGCTCGTCCGCACTGGCACGGGACGTTCGGCTCCCAACGAGCCGATCGACGTGGCCGTCTTCTTCTTGGGAGCCATGGCGATGAAGAACTGCTAGGCCAACTACTAGACCAGATTCTCACAATTGCGCCTCCTACCTGGCGCGCTAAAGATGTCGGTGTGGAACGACACCTATGGGATCACAAGAATCCCTCCTACGGTTGCTGGGGCGCAGGGTTGCAAGAAGAGCAGGATTAGTAATCAGCACAAGGATCATTTACCCAGGTTCGGGTCGCGAGGATGCGTAAAACCCTAGTCCTGCTTTGGTGGCTGTATTGAGTGTTCTTGAGCTCCTGAACTAACTGCGGTGGCTACGCCGTTCCAAAGAGCCGAATCCTTTCCCAGTATGTCGTGGGCCTCCTTTTATAGTCGGAAGGTGTAACGCCCCGGATGTAACTTTCCATATTTGTAACTCCGACTCTTGCCATTTTCGGCTATGTATTATGATATTCCCTTCGTGGTCAGGTTTTGTTTTTTTCGTTTTTGCTTTTTTTTCATGTCATGCATCTCATATCATGTCATCATGTGCATCTCATTTGCATACGTGTTCGTCTCTTGCATCCGAGCATTTTCCCCGTTGGGCCGGAGGAGGTGGGAGTGCCCCCCTCTTGTTTCTTTTCGTGAGCGGGTGTTGAACGTTCTCGGAATGGACCGAGTCTTGTCAAGTGGCCTTGGTATACCACCGGTAGACCACCTGTCAAGTTTCGTTCCATTTGGAGGTCGTTTGGTACTCCAAGGGTTAACCGGGTAACCGGAAAGTCCTTTTGTGTGTTGCAGCAAAACCCCCCTCCAAACAGCCCAAAACCCCTCTAAGTCTCTTGCATGCTCTACGTCGTTCGATCACGATCGTGTGGGCGAAAACCGCACACCATTTGGAGTCTCCTAGCTCCCTATGCCTATATATACACCTCCCCCTCCGAAATATTTGCGGTGCAAAACCCTAGCCCTCTCCCTCCGCACCCCGGACACGACCGCCCGGCGCCGGACGAAATCGCGCCGCCGCCCTCGCCCAATCCGCCGCCGCCATGTGTCATCGCCGCCGTCCCCGCCGCCGCAGCCCGGAGCGCCCGGA
>NC_057805.1:228115865-228156814 GCF_018294505.1 Triticum aestivum
CGCCGCCCCGCCGCGCCCGGTGACCTCGCCCGGCCGCCACCCGTGCCCGCCGGCACCCGCGCGCCCACGCGCCGGCGTGCCTCGACGCCATCCTTGCTGCCTCCTCCCGTCGCGTCCCCCCGACCCCGGCGTCCCCCGGCGCCTCCTCCTCCTCCCTCGACCGAGCTCTCTCCGGCGCCCGAGCCCGCTGGCCCGGCGAACTGCTCCCGATCCGATCTGAAACCCTAGGGTTGACTTTCCCCCCCTCTAATTTCTGCCAAGTCCCGATATTTTTACATCATATGCTCCTGTTCATCGCATCATAACTCTCTGCATATAGTTTCATTTCGTGCATGTAATATATCGAAATGTTCGTTACGAGATGCTATGTATTTTGTTCCATTATGCCATGTTCATTTGAGTCCATCTTGATTCCGAAATCTCTGGTGCAAGAGTGCTATATGCTGTTAACTACTGTTACTTATCGGAACTTGAGGATTTGTTATTTTTTTTGCTATTGATGTGTGCATCTTATGGGCATGAGCTCTACATGTGTTTTGATGTATGTCATGCCATCTTTACAGAGGTGTATGCCATGTATTTTTGTGATCTCTGTGGTGACTAGCACAAGCATGCAAGCTTGGCTCCGTGATGTTTCTGATTTCAGGGACTGTAATTTCTCCAAGTCTGTGACTGCTGTTATTTTGTTGCTATGTATCCATGTGGTTACAGAGAGATCCATGCTTATTTTGGTGATATTCAGTAAGGATGTTTTGTAGATATAGTTGTGCTCTAGCTATCCATGCCCCTGTTTGCAATTATGGAATGCCCTAGCATGACTCAATCTTGCTCTATTTTGCTATAAAATATTTCTGGCAGATTGTTTACGTGTTATTCAATTTTGCCAAGGATGTTGTAGTTGTTTCATACATGCTATGTATTTTCTATTGCCATGGATAGCTTAATAAACATGCCATCTTGATGTAGGTATGCTTGTTTTGTCATGCATTGCTTTGTGGTGAGTGAATCAAGCTCACCAAGATGCCCTTATAATTTCTGAAACCTGTTAACAGAACTTGCTATGTTTAGATGGTTGCCATTATATCTTCTGGTCCTTTTTGGCTTATGGTCAATAAGGGACTTTTGCCATACGCATTTAGTAGATTCCTGTCGTGCCTCGTTTTGCCATGTTAAGTTCCGTAGCATGTTGATTTCTTGCCCTGAACATTGCTACCTGATGCTGTTTCTGCCATGTCCAGTAATTTCACCAAGTCTGTGATCCTGATATCTTTTGCACTTTTGTCATGCTTGTTTGAAGCTGGTGTGTTGTGAACTAGCCATAGCTCAGTGTTCATCTTTTGTCAAGCATCTCCTGTAGATTACTGCCATATGATTTATTGCTATGTTGGAGTGATGTAGCATAGTTACTTGATGTATTCGAAGTGCTACCTTGCTGTTAACCGCAGAACAGAGTCATTCTTGTTTTGTTTGCCATTTGCAAACCGTGCATCCGTTTCCGGTGATCTTTATATCGATTTCGACCGAAATCATCTCATATTTCCAGTGGCATGCTTGTTTTGCCAAGTTACTGCCTTGTTCATCATTTTTCTTCCGGAGCACGCATACGCATCGCATACCACATCTCGCATATCATACATGTTTTGCATCATGTTGCTTGTGCATTTCCCGTGATTGATTGTGGTTCCGTTGCTTGTGTTCTTGTTTCGGGTAGAGCCGGGAGACGAGTTCGTGAATGAGGAACCTGTTGTGTACGCTTACGAGGATCAAGCTTTCGACAACTCTGAGAACCTTGCAGGCAAGATGACCATACCCTCGAAATCACTTCTATCTTTGCTTTGCTAGTTGTTCGTTCTATTGCCATGCTGCGCTACCTACCACTTGCTATATCATGCCTCCCATATTGCCATGTAAAGCCTCTAACCATCCTTTCCTAGCAAACCGTGGTTTGGCTAAGTTACCGCTTTTGCTCAGCCCTTCTTATAGCGTTGCTAGTTGCGGGTGAAGTTGAAGTTGGTTCCATGTTGAAACATGGATATTTTGAAATATCACAATATATCTTATTTAATTAATGCATCTATATATTTGGTAAAGGATGGAAGGCTCGGCCTTATGCCTTGTGTTTTGTTCCACTCTTGCCGCCCTAGTTTCCGTCATACCGGTATTATGTTCCTTGAGTTTGCGTTCCTTACGCGGTTGGGTGATTTATGGGACCCCCTTGACAGTTCACCTTGAATAAAACTCCTCCAGCAAGGCCCAACCTTGGTTTTACCATTTGCCACCTAAGCCTTTTCCCCCCGGGTTTTCACGAGCCCGAGGGTCATCTTTAGTTAAACCCCCGGACCAGTGCTCATTCGAGTGCTGGCCCAAACTGGGCGATGTCCGGCGCCCCCTGGGCAACCAGGGTCTATGCCAACCCGACGTCTTGCCCAACCGGTGTGCCCTGAGAATGAGATATGTGCAGCTCCTATCGGGATTTGTCGGCACATTCGGGTGGCTTTGCTGGTCTTGTTTTACCATTGTCGAAATGTCTTGTAAACCGGGATTCCGAGACTGATCGGGTCTTTCCGGGAGAAGGTTTATCCTTCGTTGACCGTGAGAGCTTATAATGGGCTAAGTTGGGACACCCCTGCAGGGTATTATCTTTCGAAAGCTGTGCCCGCGGTTATGAGGCAGATGGGAATTTGTTAATGTCCGGTTGTAGAGAACTTGTCACTTGACTTAATTAAAGTACATCAACCGTGTGTGTAGCTGTGATGGTCTCTTCTCGGCGGAATCCGGGAAGTGAACACGGTTTGAGATATGCATGAACGTAAGTAGTTTCAGGATCACTTCTTGATCATTTCTAGCTTCCCGACCGTTGCGTTGCTTCTCTTCTCGCTCTCATTTGCGTATGTTAGCCACCATATATTCTTAGTGCCTACTGCAGCTCCACCTCATTACACCATCCTTTCCTATAAGCTTAAATAGTCTTGATCTCGCGGGTGTGAGATTACTGAGTCCCCGTGACTCACAGATTCTACCAAAACAGATGCAAGTATCGACGATGCCAGTGCAGATGACGCAACCGAGCTCAAGTGGGAGTTCGACGAGGAACGTGGTCGTTACTATGTTTCTTTTCCTGATGATCGGTAGTGGAGCCCAGTTGGGACGATCAGGGATCTAGCATTTGGGGTTATCTTATTTTCATTTGGATTTGACCGTAGTCGGTCCATGTGTGGATTTTGGATGATGTATGAATTATATTTATGTATTGTGTGAAGTGGCGATTGTAAGCCAACTCTCGTTATCCCATTCTTGTTCATTACATGGGATTGTGTGAAGATGACCCTTCTTGCGACAAAACCACAATGCGGTTATGCCTCTAAGTCGTGCCTCGACACGTGGGAGATATAGCCGCATCGTGGGCGTTACAGAAGGTGCTGCCATCGTGGCACATAGGAGGTGGAAAGGCGTACAGTGCTACGAGCTTATCGCTCGTATTATAGGACAAGACGCATTTAATGCATCGCTGAGGTGTCCCCTAGCTTTATCGAGGACGGGGGCGAGGCCCGTCCCGTCCGTCACCGCTCCCCCTCGCTTTGACACGCGCCCTGGCCAGCGATGCGTGCGGCGCCATGTAGGCAGGCAGGCAGCTGAGGTGGCACGGTGGTAGGGTCTTCACGAAGATCTGCATGCCGCCACGCAGGCGCTTGCTGAGTTGGCCTGGAAGCTGCATGTTGCCACGCAGGTGCCTGCCCAGCTGGTTGGGCTGGCAGCTGCATGCAAACGTCGGTGGAGATTTGGTTGGTGCGGGCCTGGCAGTGGCCCTGCTGGCACACTCGGTGAGGGCCTTGCCGGGTGGCCCAGCAAGGGTCTTGCCGTGGCGCGCTGTCGTCCCCAGCAAGGATCTTGCCGGGGGTCTTGTGGCTCTCCTCAGCAAGGATCTTGCCGAGGACCGTTGTCTTTTAATCCTCATATGATCTTGAGCATTCCTTGGTCTTGACAAAGATCTGCATGCCACCATGGAGGTGCCTCCCGAGCCCTAGTTCAAACGTGGTTGGTTGAGTTGGAAACCGTGGGCTCGAGGGTGGCTCACTCCGCTGGTGTGGGCGAGCCGCCCCGGCAAGGGTCTTGCCCGGGCCGCTGAGGCTGCCCCCGGCAAAGATCTTGTCGGGGGAACCTGCTTCGCCTCTCTGCTTCTTTGTGTTCTTGGCCTTGGCGTTGCCTTGGCTGTCTTGGGCTTCGGTTTTACCTCGGTTCACCTCCCCTGTTCTGCTTGATGTGGCCGCGGGCGCGGCTTTGACTGTCCGTGCACAGGTAAAGGGGTACAAAGATGTGCCTCTTCTTTTGTACACCGACACCCATACTTGTTTGTGACGATGCAGGAGGAACAGGAAGGAAAGGACAAGCAAAAGTGGCTCCTACGACGTGGCTGCTCACGAGGATCAGCCCCTCAGACTTAGATGGAGACCTCCTAGGGCTTCGCTGGGGTGCGGGGACGGGACGACCCACCACCATCCTCGAAGCGAGCCCGACGACGTGGCGGCTGGTCATAGCCGCCGCTGGTAGAGCTTGCGCCAGAGGAGGAGCTGTCGTCGCCGGATGTGCCATGGCCGTCATCGAGGGCGAGTTCACCCTCATCCTCATCACGGCCGTCGCCAAGGCCGAGCAGTTCATCGCCATCATTGTCTTCTGGGCAGCATCCGGCGCGGCGACCGTCTTCCCCGAACACCCTCACGAAGAGGGTCGCTGCGCCGTCGTACTTAAAGTGGAGGGTGCACCGTCTACTCAGGCCATGTGCGCGGGCGAACGTCTGCTAGCCACGGGCTAGGGCTACGTTGCCTGCGACGGAGACCTCCACCGCGACCCACAAAGCCTTGCTGCAGCAGTCATTGGCCTGCAGCCAGAGGCCGCCAGGACCGGGGGCCGTCTGCTTGCCAGCAAAGTAGCTTTGAAACTAAAGCCAGGTGCCGGCCTGGTTCTCCGACCACACGACGAACTCCGGCAGCACCTCCGCCGAGTGGAAGCGCGGCCGGGGGGGCCGAGCGACCATGGCGCGCCTCCCTTCATTGACGGGGCTGCCACGACCTAGGCGGCTCCCACCTCGCGAAGAGACGCCGTCGTGGCCGCCAAGGATGGCACCAGAGCCCGAGGAAGTTCGCCCACGCCCACGAGGGACCACAGCGGGGGTTGCGGCATGCTTGCGGGGGCGACCACGCCCCATCTTAGGCGGTGGCGAGCCAGGCCCCTCCTTGCGAGCCTCCCCCTTGTCGGCGGCCGAGAACATCTTCACTAGCGCCATGAGTGTCGCAAGGAGGAAGAAGAAGAAGCGGGCGGAATGCAGGAAGAAATGAGTGACGGAGGCTCTGCCCCTCTCCTCATTTATACTCCAAGGGAGGCCAACCAACGACTTCCACGATCGCAGGTAATGATGGTTTTTCCGCATGCAGCAGGGACACGTCAATTCGGGCAGTTGTCGAGGCAGCGTGGGGAAGCAGAGACGCCCACGTCCTATCAATCGCCACACGTCAATCAAGGCCGCAGGCTATTAGGGCCTCCGGCTCTCCGCACTTGACCCTTGGCTTCGCCTCGAAGACAAGTCCGAGCGCGCCTTGGGCCCGGGGGCTACTGTCGGCGTCCTCGGAATGGGGGTACTCATACTTGCCTGCCTACGGCCTAGGGCGTGGCTCATCTAGCGGCCTGGTACGGCCCATCTTCATCAACAACTACTCAACACCCTCACGAGGGGCCAAGCCTCGGGAGGCAGACGACGCAAGACCTCCTCAGGGGCGGCCTCCCTAGGCTGGCTCACGAGGAGCGGAGATATCTATCCAAGGGGTGCCTCGCGAGGTTCGCGTGACGTGAGCCATGACGACCAAGGTCACGCGGGCACCAGCGGGCGCAAAGTACTCATTGCCTCTTTGGTGCTAAAGGGGCAAGCGCAGGCGGGGAGTCCCGAGGCATCAGGCAAAGGTTTTCCATATTGGTGCAACGAGACCAAGACCAGCCGGACGGCAGGATGGAGGTCACCGCGGAGCCCACGACGGTGTCACCACCATAGCCTTTAGCAGGCGAAGACCACCTTTTGTTAGGATAACTTGTACTAGTTGTCCCCCTTCGAATTGGCCATTGTGGGATCCCTTCCCGCCTAATATTTCGGAAGAGGACCCGGTCCTCTATAAATAGGACTAGCCACCACCGTAGGAGGCAACTCATCTTGGACTGGATCCATTCCACCAAGGCCACCACACAAGCTCACCAAGCTCCATAGCACCTCTCCTCAGGAGGCTGTTCGTCCCTTGTACTGTTCATCATCAGCCTACGAGCCAATCCACCACACCACACTGGAGTAGGTATTACACCACAACGGTGGCCCGGACCAGTATAAACCCTCGTGTCTCTTGTTCTTTGGGTTCTTCGAGTTAAGCCTTGAGATCATTGCGGGAGCGAGCTAGAGAGAGAGAGATCTTCGTGCGAACCCCAGTGTTCGAACCTCAAGGGTTTGCCAGAACCCAGAATCCGACAATAGCCCCAAAATTGGGTTATCAATTTTTGTGCTGTTATTCCTTCCAGGCAATCATTTTACAAAATTTTCTCCTGAGTTTGTTGGATGACTCTGAGAAATCTACCAATTTCCAACCTTTTCGAAATCTTGCTCATGTCTTTGTCAGTGGGCAAGACCTCATTTGCAGCATCTCAAACCCTAATTCCAAAATTTGGAATTTGAATGTGGCCTTTTGTGATTACAAAGGAGCCATCATTTTCCTTGATCTGATGATCATCCCATCTGTTCCTTGAGACCCTCCTATCCTCCTAACCCTTGGGTATGCAAAAGTATTGCCAAGTCCCATGCAATATTTTTGAATGGTGATTTATTCCTTTTCTTGTCTTTTTGAGGAATAAAATCCAAAGGCCTAGCTAGTCATCTCCTAAATTCACGAAAAATTGTGGAGATGATATTTGTGCCTAATCTTAGCTCTGGCAAAAAATTTGGCCACATTTAAATAAGGGAAATTGCCTTTTCCTATTTTAAGCCAATATTGCATTTCTGCCATTTTTCAAAGGAGCTACCATTTTCATAGCAAGAAAAATTCCCACATAACTTGTGGAGCTTGTACTTGCTATATCTTCACCATTTCCGTCCAAACCCATGCTTCAAATATCATAATTTGAGCACATGATCCAATGCAGGTTTCTGTCCTATCTGAAATTTTTGCAAAGGAAGTGCTTTAATCCTTGATCCATGTGAGCTGAAATTTTGCAGGGTGATTAACATTAATAAATCACCTCTGGATACCAAAAATCAGCTCAGTCCATCTATCCAATGTTGCTTGGTAATTTTTCAAAGTTTCTGTCCAGATTGTTTGTCTGTGAAGGAAGTACCCTCATGGATGATCAAAATGAGCTGAAACTTTGCCAGCAGTTTCTAATGATCATATCACCACCCTCCTCCAAAATTCAGCTCATTCCATGGAACTATGTGAGCACGGGAGCAATTCTTTGTTTCTGTCAAAATTTTCAGTTTGTGAAGCAAGTGTATTTTATCTTGCTCCATTGTGGCTGAAAATATTCCCAGGCCTTCTCCTATCCATATGATCAACCTCCACAAGACTTTGGCTCATTTCAGTTAGCCATTTGCCCTAAGGATTTTTCTCATGTTTCTGGACAGAGGAGATGCTTGTGAAACAAGTACCATTTTGGAAACTCCATTTGGTATGAAATTTTTACAGCATCATTGTATGCCCAAATCATCAAGCTTTGCCAAGTTTTAGCTCAATCCTTCACTCCTAGTGAGTGTTACTTCCTGATTTAGCTTCTGGGCCAGATTTGGTAGTTGCACTGCAACTATGTTAAATATGTGTACTAATGGCCTCATAATACCCAGAACCATAGTCCTTGCTACCCTAAGCCTCCCAGACATCAAGCTTACCTTTTAACATCTCTAGTTTAATCGCTAGAGTGTGGCCAAGTTTGCAACAGCAAACTTGTGATGCTTGGTTCTCTCTGATCCCTGTGCCTTTGCTTGTCTCATTGCCATGGTTTTAATCCACCTTGGAAAGACTCAACTGATGACATCGTTTGGCATGAAGTAGGCGACTAGAGCGTCCTTTGTCCATGGTGACCATGGGCAATGCCGGCCAAAACGGTGGTCTAGCCACTGTTGGCGATAGCAGAGCCGCTCCGGCCGGTTCTGGCTCGTCCCCGCGTGCCCAACAGCTCAGCATTGTCGTCGCCATTCCCCAGGACCCCTCTCCCCCTCTGTCTTCTTCTCCAGCGTGCCATTCCAATGGCCACACAGTGCGCACCCGTGAGCTCGTCGCCTTCCTCACTCCTGTCCTCTTCTCCCTCCCGTCTGCGAGCGTTGCCCAACTCCGTGAGCTCCTGCGCGTCGTCCGCATCCCCCTCGTCGCCTTCCCGCCCCTCCCCGTGGCCCTTGGCCGCGCATGCTTGTCTCCGGAGCATGCACACGTAGCTGCGCGTGTGCCACCTCGCCCCCCCTTCTCAGGCTCTCTCCATAGCTATAAGTAGCCCCGAGCTCCCTCGCAGTCCTCAGAACCCCCTCCGAATGACTAGCTTGAGCTCGAGGAGCTCTGCATCCCCTCCCCATCGCCATGGCCGCCGCCTCGGTTCTTCCTTGATTCCGGCGATGCCGTGCCGCCCTCGCTGTTTCTCCACCACCACTGCATCACCTGATATCCGGCGAGCCTCTTCGTGGCCTCAGCCCGTCCATTCCATCACCGTAGCTCCGCTCTCTCCGGCAGCCGAAGCCCCTCTCCGCTGCGGGCCGTCTTGCTCTCTCTCCAGTGCTCGTTGCCGGCAACGAAGGTCACCACGGGATGGGCCTCTTGTTCCTGAGCTTGGGGGTAGGTCACCCGTCGTCAATGGTGGCCGGAGTCACCGGCAATCGTCGTCGAGGCGAGCGCCTCCCTCGGCTCGGTGCGCGCCCGAGCGGGAGGTTGAAGACGTCAGGGCCAGGCGGGCCCCACCCCCCACGCGACCCCACCTGGCATTGACCAAAGGGCCTGGCCCAGCACCATGTCGGATAAGTGGCGATGCCCCACCGCAAAGTCGTTTCCCCGCGCTGAAGACGTAACCTCGTGAATATGTTTTCCCAGGTTAGAAAGTGCATTCGTTTATTTCTCTAGATAAAAATACGTTTTCACATCTCTGAAGGCGTATTCTCAGAAAGGCGCTTTCTTTTTTTCAGCTCAGCCAGCCGAATCCTTTATATTGTGAACGTTCACCCGTTAGCAGCAAAAATGGATAGTTTCTGTTTATTTTTCTGTTTAACGAACGAACGCTCACAACTTTTCAACCACAACTTCGATGGAGGTGATTCCAACGCTCACGTTCTCTGTTCATCGAGCTCTTTTCGATGGGACCATTTTCCTTATGTTTGCACATTCTGAAAATGCCCATTTTGCCCTTGCACTAATTCAGCCCCTTTGGGAGAGAACCGTTCTCGAGCAAATTTTTCTGGGAATTGATCGTATCCCTCCCCGGAGTATTCCTCGAACCCTAGGCAAGCCAACCTCTTACCATGAGCCCCGAACATGCATGTTGACTTTGCTTGCACCTCGTGTGTGTGTTTAGTGCCAGTAGTTTCTTGTATGTTCCGTCTGCTGTTATTTCAATCGTGCTATATGTTTTTTGTTATCTACCTTGCATGCTTGTGCTTTCATGAAGTAAGTTGACATGCTAGCTAGATGTTGTTACTGATAATATCATGCCTCTATCTATTTTAATGTTAGTAGTATTGATGTGATGATGATTCTGTTGCACTCGTGGAATTACTAGTACTTGGTATTGCCATGTTTCACATGCTATCACTGTTCACTTGAAAAGCTTGATGTTGTTACTGCATCTGTATGTTGCATGTTAGTTGTTGCATTCATGTTAAAAATATTTGCATGATGTTTGATGATGGAGAAGTTAATAATATGACTTAATAACAAACCTCCTCCGTCATCACTGGGATGTCATAGTGCCACCAAATCGAGGTTTTTCCAGTGCAGCCACATTTGCCTTAGTATGGGAAGACCCTAACGGGTCTGTTGTCATGCTACTCGCCGGTGCCTCCAACGAGGGAAGGTTATGGGCACGCACTACCCTGATCAGGTAGGCAGATATAAACCTTGTGCGCCAGAGTTGTTTTGCGCGCGTTGTCCCTGTTTGGACTGTTTTTTCCACGACGGTGGCCGTTTTGCCTTTGGTAGGCTAGGTCGCCCAGGACAGAGTCCAAAAAGGGGTGTTGGTCGGAGTGGCCGGGAGAATGTCATGGCGGTAGATCGGTTTTGTCGGCACACCGTTGGTCCACCCGAATGGGAGTGCGAGGCCATGGGTTCTGTGGTGTGGGTAAAGTGCGCGACCTTTGCAGATAGTTTGTGTTAAATCTATTGATAGCCGCATCCTCGGTCATGGGCACAAGTTCGTAGTAGGTCACACTATCAGGTCTTGGTCGAAATGGAGGATAAACTTGAAATAATGAAGTTGATGAATAATGTGTAACAAATAATGTGGTGATTTGGGCTATGAGACAGTCGTGAGTAATCACGGTGATGTATTGATATGATCAAGAGACGAGGTATCGCTGAGTGTTGAACCAAGTGTGGTTTTGTTTCTGATTCGTGAATGATCACTGTTCGGTTGCGAGGCAACCCATTGGTAAGAGAGTCCGAGGGACTCAGTGCAAAAGTTTGGTTGCATTGCATGAGTAATATGTTTGCATTTAAAGTACCATGGTAGAACAGGAGATGGTTTCATAAAGGTAACATGTCATGTCTGCATTGGATATGACTGGTAGCTTATTTTCAGCATAATTTCATGATGCCATGCCATGCTTTGATATGCCATGTTATGTTCAAGATGTGATGCTATGTTTTGTGTTGCCATGTTAGAAGTAAGTTTGATATGCCATGTTATGTTTAAGATGTGATGCTATGTTTTGTGTTGCCATACTAGAAGTAAGTTCATATGCCATGTTATTTCCATGATAGTAAATGCCATGATGGTGTTCATGCTTATTTTGATCCATGTCTCTAGTTAATATCATGCCATGTTTAGCTTCTGCTATGAGATAGGTTATTGCAGATGCTTGGTTCTTGCTTTGTCATCTGTTTGTTTGGATGCTATGTATTTGGTTGTCTTGCAAGTACATTCAATGTACTGACCTGCCGTGTCATGCCAGTTTTGTAGGTCGTGCCCAAGTTGTTCGCTTGTTCCATCGTGCTAGGCCGTAATCTTGCCAGTCATGTGAGTTGTGGAGCCTAACCAGAGTTGTTAGGCTGCCAAACCAAGACTTCCGCCGCCATTTAAATAGCCTTAGGGCTATGCCAGATAATTGTATTCATCAATGATGTAATCATATACACATGTGTTTGATGAATATTTTTTTACCTGGAATGTTGTATCATGGACCTGTCGTGCGTCAGGTGTTATCCTGGGCTGACATGCGAAGGCCCCCTGCTCCATGCGGATCAGGGTGCCACATCCACCCATCAAGCTAAACAAGCTTAGTTGTTCAAATACGAATCTGATATTATTAAAACAGAGTCATTTAATTGGTCAGCTAAATGTTCCAAATTTAGTTTCGAAAATGCATGTTCACTGCTCGGGTGTGTATCTCTACAGGGTGCCCACGGTGGGCCGCGGCACACCCTGCGATTTTGGGTCGGCCCTGGCCCCGATTCCCCTCTGTTCTGCTGCGCTTCCGATCTCTACTCGGCCCCAGCCGCCTGCCTCGCCGGGAACTTGCCGTCCCCGGATGACATGACTCTAGGCGGAGGCACCGGACTAATAGGAGGTCAGGAGCTGCTTGCCCAACAGCGTCACCGCTACCCAGGCGCGCCGTCGTGCCTACCTTCCTAGTCCATTCAGGGCTCAGGCGTGCAGCAGCCACTAAGCCAACCCGATTTATCCTAAGATACGTCCTCAACATTCAGCAGCCACTCCTCATCACCCATTTTCTAATTGATTCATTACTCATTAGGCAGGACTGTCATTAGGGTTTGTTGTGTGCTGAGTGCTACCTACACTTAATGGTTCAGATGTATTTCAGTCATCTTTAGTACCTGTAAAGTTCACAGGGTTTCAAAATTCTGGCCGTAGGTACAGACACTAGTCATTTTGGATTGTTGGTCATAGTGACATTGACCCAAATTACTACTTTAGGCCAGGTTTGTTGACAATTTTACTTGTCTTTCTTACTCATTCGATATGATATCCAATTCTTTATGTTGATTAGTTGGAAACAATAAGTGCTAGACCAACTTCTTGATTCAGATTTTGGATGGTCTCTTATTGCAGTTACAATTCTGCATACTTGTCCTAGTAAGCTCACAAGTAAATGATTGATTCACTACATCTATGCTTGCCTTGTCTTATTTGTTGTCAATATTCTTTTAGGGTGGACCACCCTATTTCAAAATACTGGAAGCACATACATGAGTGAATAGTATTTCTCTGTGTGATATCTTCCATCATGTGTGGGCAATGAATACTACATGGTATAGATCAAATAGCCCATTAGGTGTAGTTACAATATCACCTAACCCACAAAACACGGCCCCAACTCCAGAAGACTCTAGCCCTACTACACTGGTCATCTCTGATGCCCCAACTCAGCAGACCCCAACTGCAGCAAATAGTGTGATGATGCCAGTTGACATAGCACTAGCTCTACGACGCAAAACCCCCATTCCAGCAAAAAGTACACCAAATCTAGTTGCCAAATCCCTTTTTGAACCAGAGAGAGCCCCAATTGCAGCAAATAGGACCCTTGTTCCATTTCTTCCCAGTTTAGAAGACTAATCTTATATTGTTGTCAGGAACTTTGTGCGCATCTTTCCTCCATGGAAAGATTATACCACAGACACAGAGCAATTTCCAGTCTTCCTCCGCAACTTACGTGTAAGTAATGTACTAATGTTATTCATGGTAATTACTGCATACGTTTCTGCTGACAGAAGACACAAGATTTCGTTAATTTAAATAGGCGAGGACCAAACTAGATTATCAAGACGAGCAAGGGTTGGTTGCGCTTTTCAAGCACTCGTTGATGAAGTATCGTTCCTACCTGAGGCAAGCGCACTTCAATAGCAAGCCTCTAAACGAAATTCTGTAAAGTCTCCGGGGCTACCTTTATCACACAGTGACTGGAATAATCTTGTTACACAATGGTCTCGTCTGCAGCGTAAGGTAGTGTCTATGATATGACATCACAATTTGAACTACCTTTCTGCATTTGCCTTAACGTCTCACTTGTACAAAAACTGTTAGCAGAAGAACATTCATTCCCAAGGGACCACAGAATCTTGCAACTATACTGCACACTACATTGGTCTTGTGAGTACCTCTTGCCCTGTATGACCATACTTACTTTCATAGTTGGTTGATTATGTAGCATCACTGCACATGTTAGCGTCGTTATCGTCCATTTGGTGGACATTATAAGATCCGTATGGACTCTTATATAAATTTAGAATCAACCCAATGGTTTTTAAGAGGTTTAGCTCTGCAGTCCTCTTGTAAGGACTGAACGTCGTCTATCACTTTACTTACATTAACAGCAACTCCCTCCATCCCATAATAGAAGAACGTTTTGTACAATACTCTAGTGTTCAAAACACTCTTATATTATGGGAAGAGGGATTGGTTCGTTCTGTAGGATTCTGCATATTATCTCCCTCGCCCACCATTTACTAAGAAATATCTCAACTATATTTAATATTAGCAAAAATTTGAATACACAGACAATGCCAGTGAAGAAGTGTAGCCCATTGCTCTTGTCAGTACATTTCGTCCTGTAACGCTTGTACTTCCAGGGATTGGTAGTTGATTATGTAGTATCAATCTGCATCCTATCTTCATTATCCTCTTTCCCTTCCAGTATTATCATATCTATAATTACTCTCTACAAAATGTAGAGTACAAGCAATGCTTATGAAGAAGATTCTGTGCTGAAATTCTTGAGTTATCATTCCCTTGACATAGAGAAGGGCATTGTAAAGCCGGTATTAACTATTAATGTAAGTCAATCCTTCTAAAGCCTTTATCCTCAACTGATGTTTAATTTGCTCATACTCCCTATCATTTACTACTATTTAGTTTGCTATTTCTATCAAAATGCATGTTTGCAACAACAGTAAGTTCCAAGTTGTACTTGTAAAACCAAATTCCTTATTCATACCGTGCACATTACTCAATACTCCATATATGTATGCTTGTTTTTGTGGATCTATAATCCAGTGTGTGGTGAAGCAGCCCATGTTTGCACCTTGTCATCTCCTGTTTTATCTTCCTGATGTGGCTGATGATATGAACAACATGCCATGCACATTAACGAAAATAGATACAATGATTGTCTTTGCCCTTCATCTACGCTTGTTATGTTGACATGGTAATCCAGTAGTGTGGTGAATCTCCCCGCATTTTGAATAATGCCAAATTATGCTATTGATATTTTGGAATTACTCTTTATTTTATAATTTGAAATTGGATGGAATTGACAGCACAGTTATCATCTTTGTTTATACAGGTGCAAAACCTATCATCTCTCTGCTTGTTTCAGGGTGATATGCCTGATGGCATGCACTAGTCTGCTGAAGGCTGTGAGACAAACCCAACATATATTGCAGCAAAGAAGTCAAAACATCTTGCAGGTAGCGAGACAACCCCAAAGTCATGTCTTGATGCAGTGTTCAAGTTACTTGAGACTATCAGTCACACAAGCTCACAGAATTCACTATCTGAATCAGTTCGACTTCTTCAGTCCCAAGTTCTAGCAGAAAGGCATTCTGCAACTCAACTTTGACTTGAAGTCCTATCTCTAAGAAAGATTGCGGAGAACACCAATGAGAACCTCATTTCTAAACAGCTAGACCTGGAAGCTATGACCGACATGCTAGGCCAGTCTCACATCCTTGCTCAGCAGCTTGCGCAGCAGTTCCCGCGCAAGGCTAACCTTTCTTGAACTGTCTTGGAAGTGGTCTGGGTTCAGTATTATTTTGTTACGCTGCAATGGTGCCTAGTTTTTGTAATCTGGTTCTTCGTTGCGCTTTATGATCACTGGTGGCGAACTTCGATGCCCAGTGGATGTAATATACCATAAATCCTTTATTGTATAGTGTAGGTTTATTCTAAGTTACTATGCCATAATTTCTTTATTGTATAAAGTAGGTTTGTTCTTAATTCCTACTAGTTACTACCATCATTCTCTTTCTGAAAATAATCTAATGTAGTTGACCGGGCCGAAACATTCGCCTCTAACGGGCCTGGTTTTTAGCGGGCCACAATTGGGCCGGCCTGCAACTTTCTTGGGCTCGAAAGGCCATTGGGGCTTTCACACTTTGCGCCAGGCCCACAACTTACTCCGGCCTATATTCGGCCGAAATTTTAGTTGGGCCTTTAGTGGACCCAGCGCTTAGTTGGGCCCATGTAGCTTTGGGCCCTTAATAGGCTGAATATTATGCTAGCCTGTTACGGCCCAGAAGAAACCATGGGCCTTTAGCAGGCCGAAATGCATATTGGGCCTCAATTTTCACTAGTCGTTGACGGGCCTTCATCAGCCTGAAATGTAGACCGGGCCTTTTTTTGGCCCAGTTATATGACTGGCCGTTATCAGGCCGAAACATATCTCGGGCCTTAGTTGGCCCATTGATATCATGGGTCTATAAGAGGCCGAAAGCTTAGTATAGGCATCAACGGGATGAATTATACAATAGGCCTTTAACATGCCCAAAGTCACGTTGGGCTGAACTGTTGCCACCTTTATCATGGGCCGTTAGTGGGCCGGATGTCGCGTCAGACCATATATGGCCCATGGGCAGCACGGGCCATTCCCAGGCCGAAAGACACACCGAGCTGAAATTGGCCCATGTCTGCATTGGGCCTCTAACAGGCCGAAAGTCACTGGGCCGTAATTGGGCCCAAATATTTGGCTAACAATTATTGGGTTGGCCCACTAGTACCTGAGTAAGTACTGCGGGCCTTTGACTGGGCCGGCCTTTTTAACCTATATGGGCCTCTGTTGGGCCCTGCCACATGTCGACGTATCATATGCATGTCTTCTCCATTGGACGAACGACATCAGGCCCACCGAGGAGTAGACACGTGTTTCCTCCAGCCAATGATGATTTTACACATGGAAAATCCCCATTGGTCTGGGCTATTAACAGGTTATCGGATCTAAACCGGAACCCGATAGCTTAACAGCGACCCGTTATGGTGGATGCCACGTGTCGGTTACCCTTGACGAAAGCATTTCCATGACGCGCCATTTATCATCATGGAAGTGGACACTTCCGTGATGACAATTTTGGTAATGTCATGGAACACTTCTACGACAGCACAGGTATGAATATCTTGATTCTGTCATAAAATCGGCATGGATGTACATGCATGAAAAAAAGTGACATACTGTGACAAACACGTATCGTCACGGAAGTGTATTTTTTGTAGTGTCTTCAAGGAGAGTCTGGTTATAGCGCTGAGGTTCTTTAGCGTCACATGTATAATTGCACATTAAGTCGAGGCGGTGGCTCAAGGGCATGATCCTCCAAGCAACCCAGCATCGGACCAGATCAACACTGGCCAGGCCATTGGCTAGTAAAGCCCTTATGTTTGAAAAGTTTGGCCCATACTTGACCCGTTCTGCAGTGCTAATTCGATCTGGGAGTTGATGTTCAGGGCTAAGCGGGCAATTGTGGAAACCCCAACAGAGGGTTTTCACCCGGCGGAGAAGTGTGTTGGCAATAAAACCATGTATGATTCCAGTCCTTGGGGTGACTAGGAAGTGTGGCCGCAGGAAAGACAACGTCTCTTCGCCTTTGAATTGAAATTCCACCAAGTTCAAGGCTGGGTCCATCCGTCATCTCGGTCTGGCATTTTAGATAATAGTACTCTCTCAAAAGATAAATGTTGGGCTCTTCTTGAAGGTACACCTCAAAAAAGACTTGAAAATGCAGTTATTGGAGAAGGAGATGGGGCCAATATCTAGAAGTGCAGGACATCGAAAAGAATTTTGAGCTGGGCGGTGGGAAGCCACGGAGAATGTGATCAACAAAGATTATGACTTCGCCCTCCCTCGATTGAGGTGTAACCTCCATTCCTAGGAATCGCCAGTGGATAACATCTTTTGCTGGTAAGAGGCCCATTTCAACATGTTCTTTGAGTGATTGTTCCGTAACAGTGGAAACAACCCAATCGCATGAGGTGACGGTCTTAGTAATTTTTCCCTAAAACCCTGAGAGTGATGAATTGGCGGGTTAAATTCATGATGATACATTCAACAGTTAAGAAAATAAGCTTGCTATTCAAAGGTCATTGTGCGTGCAAAGATGGGCTGCTGTGGAGAATGGAAATACATAACATGATTAAACCGGCAAGATGCTGGTGGGTTACATTATCATGATTAAAATTGGGTAAATATTGATGGTTTAAACAGTTTATGTGTAAGCCGGCTAGAAAGTGGCGGGTTACAAAGGTATCATTTGAGCCGCCTATGCAACAGTACTAAGGCATCTATAGATCTGGAATTGGAAGAGAATTTCACTAAGTACTGAGCAAACAAGTTCCACAAGTTGTGCCTATATTTACAGATCTACAACAATTCAGGAAAGGCAAGATATTGCTAAACCTAAAATACGGTAGTGGAAAAACCTGCGAGTTGAGATTGAATCTTGGATAAGGAGGATGCATCTACGATTGGAAGGAGATGCTAAAACTACTATTGCACAACTTCAGTACTATTTTCAGATTGAGCTAAGTACTCGTGGGAGAAACTACGATGAACTCAGACAAACATTGAAGTACTAGGGGATCTTATGCAGATAAGAAGTGAGGAAAGATGCGAACCCGTTGATGATGATGATCGGTGGAGGGGCTCCACGATCTCTGGTTATGTTCAGGTTGATGCAGTGGCCTGCTTCGAAGTGGTTGAAGAAGGTCGATGGCGGCGGCGGAGCTCTAGCAGTACCGGACGGCATGAGGAGGACGAAGAAGAGAGTGGGACGGGGGTAAAAGTCAAAAAGACCCCCATGCTTATTTATAAGGGAAAATGTGAACAACAAAAATGGTAGCCGTGGAAATCGAGGAGGCGTGATCATTATCGTAACGACGGAGGCGCCTCGATTCTCGGATAACCAGTTAATGCAAAGATCAGTTGTGAGGTCATGGATTTTTTATGCATTTACTTTGTACGATGTCACGGCGGGTTATAATATTTTTATTCAAGATTAAACTTTGGGGAGATGACTCTCCAACTAACACAGTGAAGATCGGCGTGAACAAGTTCAAGCAAACCTGGGGCCTCTCGTGGGAAACCACGGCCACCTATGGGGGCCAAGGGCCCCTTGCTGGTTCGGCAGGGGGGATGTCACGTTGCACAAAAAGCAGAGGAGCATGGGGCAGCACGGCAGAGATCACACGGGCAATTTTACCCAGGTTCGGGCTGCCCTGAGGCGTAAAAGCCTACTTCTGCTTTGGTGCATTGATGGTGAAAGAATGGTGGTGGAGCGTACTACACTTGCCCGGCAGGGACGACAGTCGCTACACGCGTATGAATGTGTGGGTGTCCAACCTTCTAACCCTTTATATGGTTGCCATGGGCCTCCTTTTATAGGTTAAGGGGTCACCACAATGGCAAACTAGTCATTATGCACTGATAAGATAGCAAACAGTGCTATCATACCTAACCCTCCAAGCTGATAGGGCGCATTAAATGCACCACTCGATGTAACATCGTTGTTTGCCCGACAAGCCTTGCCAGGCTTGTCTTGCCAGCTCCACGCCTACTTGCTTGACACGTCGTGGGACGGGTGTTGTCTGTAGGTACCCCTTGTAGAAAGAGGCCGCCATGTGGCGAATGGCTGCCACGTAATCACTTTGCGGCTTGACACTACACTGATTGACGACGCGGGTCGTGGCGGAGTGGTTGGGTGAGGTGGTTTTGCCTTCGTAAGTCCCTGCAAGCCCTGCCGGGATGTCTTGGATGATTTCTTCCAGGGGTGGCCATACCCTCGCCAAGCTAGTCTTCCCGGCAAGGGAGGCTTTTCTCCTGGTGGTGTCTTGCTTCTCTGGCTTGATGTCGGTCCTCTTGGTCTGCATGTTGGTCCTTTGATGATCTGGCTCTCTTGCACTCTGGCATGGCCTAGTGCCACAATCTTGGTCCCGTGTCTGTGCATAGTCTAGGCAATGGACCCAGGGTTTGTCGCACTAACAGAAGCCCCCGGGCCTACCCTGATCATGCTGCCGAGCGTCATCAGGGTAGGCCCTAATAAGTGCAAAGGCAGGGGTGCGGGAGAGGTTGGTCTCTCGGAGTCTTCTTTGCTTCCTCATTAATCTTGAGCCTGGGCCAGTTTCTGGTTTCTCCGCGCGTCGTGTAAAGCCAATAGTGGTGGGGCCGCTCTTGTAATGGCCTATGAATGACTTTAACGCATGGGGTAGAACCTGCCAATTCACTCTTCCCACCACGCCCTTATCCTCAGCCACGTATGTTGCATGCATCGCGCGGGGTAGGTAACAGAGGCGCGTGGCATGGGAGAGCATCAGGACGACGGCCTGGTCTTCTTGAATTGGCGGAGGAGGACGAGGATCGCTCGTTGATATAGAGTCTCCCCTCTTGGCCCGCCTATAAAAGGAGGGGCGAAGGGGGAGCTGAGCCATCCATCTCCGTATCCCTTCTTCCCTGTCTTCGACCTCTTGCTGGCCATGTTGGAGAGAAGAGCCTGGTGCCAATCCCCGGGTTTTAGTCTACGACTTCAATTAGATCCGAGGAGGATACTAGGGCGGCGCGGTGACATCACCGGAGGTGGCGACTCCGGCGCACTCGTCGCCGGGTCGCCCGAAGCCCTGATTCTAGTGGGAGGGGATGTGAACGACACCATGTCGAGGCCTGCAGTAGGTACGGGGCGTGGTAGCTGGTCGCTCCCCATTCTTCATTCCTCTGCGATGCCGAGGAGGGGCCTCGAGAGGGATTCGCCACTAACAAAGGCGGATCTGACCTCCCGCGTGCGTCATCCTCTCGCCGTGCAGGAGGGCTTCTTGCTGTCATACACGTCTTCGGAACGTGTAGTTGTTTCTGACATCAGGGCCGTTGGCGACGACCATGCTCTCTGTGGGGTAAACTAGAGAGCATGATATCCGGTGCGGCTGTCGTGCTGAGGTCTTCGGGAGGCAGTGATGCGGATGGCGGCGGCAACCCACGACGTGTCAAGAACGGGGACGGCCGTCCGACGAGTCATGTTTACCGGTGACTCTGTGGCCCCTATCTGTTCCTCCGGCAGTCTCACCATCTGCGCCTGCCCTTCGGTTTCTTCCTCCTTGCTGAGGAGCAACGCCATCCTGATCCTGGGGAGGCGCCGAATCCCAGCAGGGTCCGCAACCGGCCTCCTCGACCTCTTACTGCAGGAGATGGACAGGGGCAAAGGCATCACGGGGCACTTATCTTTTTTCAATCTTAAATCTGCACGCACTTGCCAAATTTTAATTCAAATAATGTAATCTCTCGAGTCCACGTTTGTGTTCTGTAAGGTTTGTACTTGTATGATCAGCATATTAATGAAAAAGATGAGCCTTGCCGGGAACTCGTGCACGTATATGTCCATGCAGAGGTGAAATGCCTCTTTGTTTTTAAACAAACGAGTTTTCCCCGGCACGCTACCCTGCTGGTACCCTTTTGATTTTGTTGCCGGGGACCTGAGCCTGTCCGGCAAAAAATAAAGGGACCAGCCCCCCGCCAACTCCCCTCCATCAAGGCCACTGCGACCATCCTGGCCGAAGCAACGTTCGAGCCAAGGGTGGGAGCACCTAAGTTTCAAAGAGATGCGAGGTTTTCTTATGCACAACTTTTAGCTTACAGAACACTGATGGACAAGAGGTAGAACTTATCTATTTGGCTTGTCGGGGATCGCAGTGCTTGGCTATCTCCTCAACTCCTTGTAGAAGCCTAGTTCGCGGCACGAACCTGTAGCTTCATGAAAATGAGAATGATGCAGGATGTGATCATATCTATATGCATATGCAAATGCTCATGAAATGCTTATGCAATGCTCTTGGAATTCTTATGAATGCATGCAACTTGGTCGGGGACCCCCAACGCTTTGTTTATTCCTCTGTTGCTCAGGGTCCTTGCCTGGCTTTGTACAAGGGGTTACATGCAACTGAGGCAAGGCCTGTCCAAAAGGGTGGCTGCCGAGCAGGGCCCGACAGCCGCGCCTTACTGGTAGAACTTGCGGAGATGCTCAATATTCCATGAGTTTTGCAATTGAATGCCATCTCCGATCTCCAGACGGACCGCGCCAGGTCTGGTGACCCATAGTACCCGGTAAGTGCCTTCCCACTTCGGCGTCAACTTGTTTGTACCCTTTGGCGGACTTAACGCGCCTAAGGAAATGGTAGCCTTCCTCAAAACACTGGGCATGGACCCTGCGGCTATGATGGCGACGCAGGGCTTGCTGATAGCGTGCAGCACGCGTAGAAGCCCGAAGAAGGTTCTCCTCGAGTAGCACAGCGTCGTCATGCCAGTGCTGATCTTGCGCTACTTCATCATAGGCAAGCACTCGTGGCGACCCGTCAATGAGTTCCGTGGGGATAACTGCTTCTGCCCCATAGACTAGGGAGAAAGGAGGCTACCCGGTAGCCCGATTTGGTGTCATTCTGAGGGACCAAAGGACTACCGGTAGCTCATCGATCCACCGCCTGGCGTGCTTCTACAGCGTATCAAAGGTTCTTGTTTTGAGTCCCCGCAACACTTCAGCGTTCGCCATCTTAGCTTGCCCATTGCTTCTGGGACGTGTGACAGAGGCAAATGAGATCTTGCATCCGAGGGCATGACCATATTGCATGAAGGCGCGGCTCGTGAACTAGGTGCCGTTGTCGGTAATGATCCTTGTCGGGACTCCAAAACGACACAGCAGCTCTTTCATTAACTTGATAGCTGACTGAGCAGTCACCTTTCTCACGTCAGACACTTCAGGCCACTTTGTAAGCTTGTCGATAGCAACGAACAAGAATTCAAAGCCCCCGATTTCTCAGGGGAAAGGGCCAAGATGTCGAGCACCCGGACCGAAAATGGCCATGATAAAGGGATTGTCTGAAGAGCTAGGGCAGGCAAGTGCATGTTCTTGGAATGGAACTGGTAGGCGTCACATTTGGTGACTAGCTCAACCGCATCTTGGAGGGATGTGGGCCAATAGAATCCTGGTCGGAATGCTTTCCCAACCAATGCCCTTGATCCAATGTGGGAGCCGCACATGCCTTTGCGTATCTCAACCAGCAGTTCCTTTCCTTCTTCCCGGCACATGCACTTCAATTTCACACTGTTGGGCCTCCTTCTATACAGAGTGTCATCGACAAACTGATACATACTAGCCCTCTGGGCTACTCTTTTAGCTTCATCTTGGTCATTGGGGAGTTCTCCGGTTTGGAGGAAGTGGACTTTGTGCCTTGCCCAAGTTGGAGCCTGGGGCTCGGCAACGAGGACCATGGGCCGGGCTGGAGGGTGCGGTCCGGCAAGTTGTGAGGAGTTGTTTCCGGCAGGGTCCCTGCCAAGAGCGGAAGGCTCTACCTGGAGAGGCTTACCGGAGTCCATCTTTCTCATTTTCCGGGCCATTGTTGATGGGGAGATGGAGGGCTGAGTAAGATGGAGAACAAAAGTCCCTGGTTCCACAGGAAGCTTCTGCGCAACACACTTTGACAGATGATCAGCTATGCTATTTTCCGCACGGGGTACGTGCTCTGTTTGCAATCCATCAAAGCGCTCCTCCAATCTCCCCACTTCCTCAACGTATGCCTCCATGAATGGACTTTGGTAATCCTTGTTGACTTGTCTCACCACAAGCTGTGAGTCTCCTCGAATAATTAGCTTCCTGATTCGCAACTCTACAGCAATCCTGAGCCCGGCAAGGAGCCCTTCATACTCTGCTATATTGTTGGTAGCCTCTTCTCGGAAAAATGCATCTGGACAATGTACTTCAAGTGCTCCCCTGAGGGAGCAATGAGAAGCACGCCAGCCCCTACACCTTGTAGGGAAAAGGCACCATCAAAATACATAATCCATTCTTAGGGTGCCTCCTTGCCGGGGATAACTATTTCTCGTACTTCCTAGTCAGGGGTTGGCGTCCATTCCACAATAAACTCTACCAATGCCTTGCTCTGGATTATTGATGTGCTCTCAAACTTCAGACCACAACTAGATAACTCCAAAGCCCACTCCACTACTCTGCCAGTAGCCTCAGGGTTTTGGACTATCCTTTGTAACGGGAAGCGAGTGACAACTGTGATCTCATGGGATTGGAAGTAGTGGAGTAGTTTCCTTGAGGCCATGAGGAGACCAAAGATCAAATTTTGCACACCCGAGTACCTCGATCGAGCTCCCTCTAGTAAGGAACTAACGAAGTACACTGGGTGTTGCACCACTTTCTTCCTTGCTGTGCGCTTGGGGTTGCTTTCGTTGTTGTGCTCACTTCTTTCATGATACTTGCCCGGCTCTGCCGGTCCTTGCTCACTCTCTGTTTCGTCCACTCCCCGCTGCGCACTAAGGCTACGCTAACCACTTGGTTGGTTGCTGCTAAATATAGCACCAACGGCTCTTGTGGCTTGGGAGGAACCAAGGTGGTTACAGAGGACAAGTAGGCCTTCAACTCTTGCAAGGCCGCATCTGCTTCCGGGGTCCACTTCATGGGTCCTGCCTTCTTCAGGGTTTTGAAGAACAGCAGGGCGCGCTCGGCAGACGTGGGAATTAATCTTCTTAGCGCGGCAACGCGCCATGTCAGATGCCTCACATCCTTGACTATCCTTGGTGCTTGGATCTACTCAATAGCTTTAATCTTGTTGGGATTGGCTTCGATCACCCAATGGGATACAAAGAACCCAAGTAGCTTGCCGGAGGGAACGCCAAACACACACTTCTCCGGGTTGAGCTTTAAGTGGATCTTGCGGAGATTCCCAAATGTCTCCTCCAAATCCTGGATAAGGGATGCTTTGTCCTTGGTCTTGACCACAATGTCATCCATATAAGCTTCAATGTTTCTATGCGACCGTGGCTCGAAACCAATCTGGACTGCCCTTGCAAAAGTATATCCTACACTCTTTAATCCAAATGGCATGCGGATAAAACAGTACATACCACATGGGATGATGAACAATGTATTCTCTTCATCTTCCTTGGACATGAAGATTTGGTGGTACTAGGATATGCATCCAGAAAGGAAAGCAAATCATAGCCTAGAGTGGAATCCACAATCTGATCGATGCGCGGCAAGGGAAATGGGTCCTTCGGGCAAGCCTTGTTGAGATCTATGAAATCTATGCAAAGCCTCCATTTCCCGTTAGCCTTCTGGACCACCACTGGATTTGCTAACCATGTGGGATGTAGCACTCCTCTGACCAAACCAGCTGCTTCAAGCTTCTTGATCTCCTCTACAATAAACTGCTACCTCCCCAAGGCCTGCTTCCAGACTTTCTGCTTGACGGGTCGGGCATGTGCGCAGACAGCAAGGTGGTGCTCGATTACCTCCCTGGGAACACCGGGGATATCAGATGGTTGCTTGGAAAACACATCGATATTCGCCCGCAGGAAGGCTGTCGGCGTCCTAGGAATGGGGGTCCCCAGACTTGCCTGCTTGCGGCCCACGGCGTGGCTCCTCCAGCGGCCCTGTACGGCCCATCTTTGCCAGCAGACGCTCAAGACCCTCGCGAGGGGCCAAGCCTCGCAAGGCGAACGACACAAGACCTCCCCGGGAGCTGCCTCGCTAGGCTGGCTTGCGAGGAGCAGAGAGATCAAGGCAAGGGGATCCTCGCAAGGTTCCTACGACATCAGCCGTGACGACCAAGGCCAGGCGGGTGCCAACGCGCATAGTGTCCTCATTTCCTCTTTGGTACTAAAGGGGCAAGCACAGGTGAGGAGTCCCGAGGCGTCAGGCAAAGGTTTCCATATCGGTGCTACGAGACCAAGACCAGCAGGACGGCAGGACGGAGGTCACCGTGGAGCCCAAGACGGTGTCATCACCAATGCCTTTGGCAGGCGAAGACCACCTTTAGTCAGGATAGCTTGTACTAGCTGTCCCCCTTCAAATTGGCCGTTGTGGCATCCCTTCCCGCTCACTATTTGGGAAGAGGACCAGGCCTCTATAAATAGGACTAGCCACCACAGTAGGAGGCAACTGATTCGGATCATCCTCTCCACACAAGTCCACCAAGCACAAGAACACCTAACCTCAGGAGGCTGTTCTTCACTTGTACTGTTCATCCTTAGCCCAAGAGGCAATCCACCACACCACACTGGAGTAGGGTATTACACCACAACGGTGGCCCGAACCATTATAAATCTTGTGTCTCTTGTGTTGCAAGTTCATCGAGCTAGGCTTTGAGATCGTGGTGAGGCTGAGGGCGTGATTAGGTAGGGGGAGATCTTCGTGCGCACCCCAGTGTTCGAACCTCAAGGGTTTTGCCGGAACCTGAAATCCGACAAAGGCAGTGAGTGCGCTTTCCTATTTGTCATCGAGGGTGGCGCTGATGGTGAAAGTGCCATCAACGCCAACCAGCCCTGCCGAGACCTTCTTTACTTGTGGAGCAGCAAGGTTGGACCTTTTGCTGTTGGAACTCTCCGGTAAGTCATCAACATGCACAGTGTACTCCGAAGAGGCACGCTTCCCGGATTCCCTGCCAGCATCCTTGTTATCCTTCTTCTTTCCTCTGTTCTCCTTGGCGGGAACTGCTTCTGCCAATGCCTCTACCGCGACTGCGTCCAAGTACATCTTGTCCAAGAAAATGATCGTGTCCTTCTCATATGATGGGATGTAAATGACTGCAACTCGCCCGGGCATCTTCAGTGTGTTATAGGCATAGTGGGATGCTGCCATGAATTTAGCTAGGGCTGGGCGTCCAAGGATCCCATTGTACTACAGGGGGAGATCGACCACATCGAACACAATCTTCTCAGTCCAATAGTTCAACTCCCCTCCAAACGCCACAGGCAACGTGATCTTTCACTTAGGATGACTCCTACTGGGATTAATTCCTTGAAACATGCCGATGACCTTCAACTCATTGTCTGCTATCTGGAGTTTGTTGATAACCTTTGGGGAAATCAGATTCAATGGGCCCCGCCGTCCACCAACATCTTTGTGACCTTGAGGTTGCGAATTGTTGGAGAGACCAACAATGGCAAACACCGTACCGCAGTGGTGCGGTCAGGATGGTCCTCTTTGTCAAACATGATGGGCATGTGTGACCATTTGAGTGGTTTCCGGGCCTCTGGCATTGGTTCCACGGCATTGACCTCACGTGCCCATCGTTTGAGTTGGCGGTGAGAGGTGTGCAGAGATGCACCCCCGTCAATGCACTGGGCGTCAGTGGCCTTTTGAAACTCCTGCTCACTAGTTTCCTCTTCATCTCCTCCATCACTCTCATCATCACAGGCTTCCTTCTCTCGATCTCTCATAGGTTTTCCTTTGTTCCGGAAAGGTTTGCCAGGGCGATTTACTTCACCGCCTCGACCCTTACCCCAAGTGACATTCTGACCCTTTCCTTGTCACACTACTCATATTTTTCTCTCTACCTCTTGACGAGCTATCAACTTGATAACACTCTTGAAGGTCATGGCCCTTGGTCTGACGAATCTTGCAGTATGGCCCATCACCTTTCCCAGCCTTCTCGGCAGCTGCAGCCTCCCAGAAATCAGCGCACACGGCAGCTTCCTTGCAGGGGGGCTTCGGCCTGAGCCTTCTTGCCCAAACTAGGTGTACCCGATCCTTCAACAGACATCACTGTCTTATCCTTGTGCTTCTTATTGCGCTTCTTGCTCTTCTTCTGACTGGTGGATTCGTCATCATCCTAACATTGATGCAATCCTCCTCTCCAGGCAGCTTCATTCCCTCCTCCATCCGAGCACACTTATCCACGAAGGTGTAAAGCTCCTCATAGTCTTGGGCAACCATATGTTCATTTTAGAACGGATCTTGCTGTTGCGCACATTGGATTGGAAGGTAGCTATCACAGCTGCTGGATGGATCTTCGGGATGTTCCTGTAGACTCTGCTGAATCTCTGCAAATAGTTTCGGAGAGTCTCTCCTTCTTTCTATTTGAGAAGCTACAAATCGCTGGGCCAACCCGGTTCTTGATGGCCGCCAGTGAAGGCGCCAAGTAACTCATGGCACAAGTCAGCCCATGATGAGATGGAGTTCTCCGGCAGGTGCATCACCCAGGACCTCATGCTGGGGCCCACGTGGGGACCACAACCCACCAGGCCGCACCTGGGGGTCCTGGCGCACCCAGGTGGGTTGTGCCCAGCTGGTGCACCTCCCTCTGATATTATTTGCACCATAAATTCTGAAATATTTGGAAAAAAAATCGTATTAAAATTTCAGAGCATTCTGAGAACTTTTATTTTTGGGTCATTTTTTTATTGCACGGGAAATTCAGAAAACAGACAAAACATGGCATTTTATTTTATTTAAATAGTAGGAACAGAAAATAAAAGGTAGGGACAGAAGGTAGTGCTTACTAAATTCATCAACTTCATACCTCTCAAAAATGATCCATTAATAAGGTTGATCAAGTCTTATTAACAACCACTTTCGATTAGCATGAAACCGAAGAACTTTCATAAATCACAAAGTTAACTCAACGGGGATATGAATGTCCCCAACAATAAGCATTTCATATTTCTTTTTAACAGTAGGTAGAGGTAGATGAAAACTTCCAATAGTGATTGTCGGATATTTTTCAACAACATTAATACCATTCATTTGGAATTGTTTCTTCAGAAAGTGCACTGTATGCTCATTACCATGATATAAAAAGTGACCTTGCTTTTATTGCAATCAATAATAGCCCCTGCAGTATTCAAGAAGGGTCTACCAAGGATAATCGACATGTTGTCATCCTCGGGCATCTCAAGTATAACAAAGTCAGTCAAAATAGTAAAGTTAGCAACAACAACGGGCACATCCTCACAGATACCGATAGGTATGGCAGTTGATTTGTCAGCCATTTGCAAAGATATTTTAGTAGCTGTGAGTTTATTCAAATCAAGTCTTTTATATAAAGAGAAAGGCATAACACTAACACCAGCTGCTAAGTCACATAAAGCAGTTTTCACATAATTATTTTTGATGGAGCAAGGTATAGTTGGTATTCCTGGGTCTCCAATTTTTTTAGGTACTCCATCCTTAAAAGTATAATTAGCAAGCATGGTGGAGATTTCAGCTTCCGGTATTTTTCTCCTCTTGGTCATGATGTCTTTCATGTACTTTGCATAAGGAGGCATTTTCAAGATATCAGTCAAGCAAGTACGCAAAAAGACTGGCCTCAGCATTTTAGCAAAGCGTTCAAATTCTTCATCATCTTTCTTTTTAGTTGACTTGGGTGGAAAAGGCATACGTTTTTGAACCCACGGTTCTCTTTCTTTACCGTGTTTCCTAGCGACAAAGTCTCTTTTATCATATCGTGTATTTTTGGGTTGTGGGTTATCAAGATCAACTGGTGGTTCCATTTCAACATCATTATCTGCTTCTTTTTCATTATTTGGTTGAGTATCTTCATGAACATCAGCATTATCTGTTTCATTATCACTAGGTGAATGTTCATTACCATATTGAGTTTCAGCATCAGAAATAGAAACATCATTGTCATTATCAGAAGGTTTTTCTACTACAGGTTCACTAGTAACATGCAAAGTCCTATCATTTTTCTTTTTCTTCTTCTTTTTAGAAGGACTGGGTGCAGTAATGTTGTTCCTTTGTGAATCATGTTCAATTATTTTTGGGTGTCCCTCAGGATAAAGTGGTTCCTGAGTCATTTTTCCTCCTCTAGTTGCAGCTCTAACAGCAAAATCATGTATGTTGTTATTCATTTCATCTAGCAATTCTCTTTGAGATTTAGCAACTTGTTCTAACTGGTTTTGTACCATAGAAGCATGGTTTCGCACACCTCTAACATCATTTGAGATTCTAAATAACAAGTCACTCAAGCGAGCAATCATATCAGAGTTATATTTCAATTGTTTCATATCATTTGCATTGAAGTGATCTTGTTTTCTAATGTAATTCTCAAACTCATAGAGGCATTGGCTAGGGTGCATATTGTGAGGATTGTCATTATTATTGAATTTCATTTGAGAATTTACCTCTACCACCTTAGGCAGTGGTGGTGTATCAAGCCCATGTATTTCTTCAATAGGAGGTAAATTTTTGACATCCTCAGCTTTAATACCTTTTTCCTTCATAGATTTCTTTGCATCTTGCATATCTTCAGGACTGAGATATTATACCCCTCTTCTTCGGAGTGGGTTTAGGCGGTGGTTTAGGAAGAGTCCAAAATCATCATAATTTTTCAATATGCTATTCAATAATTCTTTAGCTTGTCCAATAGTTTGTTCCCTAAAAACACAACTAGCACAACTATCTAGGAAATCCCTAGAAGCATCGGTTAGTCCATTATAGAAGATATCAAGTATTTCATTTTTCTTAAGAGGATGATCAGGCAAAGAATTAAGCAATTGGAGGAGCCTCCCCCAAGCTTGTGGGAGAATCTCTTCTTTGATTTGCACAAATTTAAATATCTCCCGCAAGGCAACTTGTTTCTTATGAGCAGGAAAATATTTTTCAGAGAAGTAATAAATCATATCATGGGGACTACGCACACAACCAGGAGCAAGAGTATTGTACCAAGCTTTAGCATCACCCTTTAATGAGAACGGAAATAATTTGAGAATAAAGTAATAGCGAGTTTTCTCATCATGAGTAAAAAGGGTGGCTATATCATTCAACTTAGTAAGATGTGCCACAACAGTTTCACTTTCATACCCATTGAAAGGATCAGAATCAACCAAAGTAATTAACTCTGGGTCGACAGAGAATTCATAATCCTTATCATCAATAAAGATAGGTGAGGTAGAAAACTTAGGATCATATTGCATTCTAGCATTCGGAGACTTTTCTTTATACTTTCATAATAATTTCTCTAGATCATCTCTATCCTTACAAGCAAGAATATCTCTAGTTGTCTCCTCATTCATAACATAACCTTCCGGTACCTTAGGCAATTCATATCTAGGAAGGTTAGTTCTAGCAGGTGTTCCAAGATTTTCAGTTTCGATCTCATCATCAGATTCAACAACATCATGTTGTCTTACTCTAGCAATTTGTTCATCAAGAAATTCACCACATCATCATCATGCAAGGTACTACTATCATCATAAGCATCATTCATAGCAGAAGCAGCATCATCAATAACTTGCAACATATCAGGATTGATTGCATGTGGTGGTGTTGCAAGTTTACTTATAACGGAAGGTGAATCTAAAACAGAATTGGATGGCAGTTCCTTACCTCCCCTCGTCTTAGAGGGAAAAATCTTAGTCTTAGAATCCTTCAGATTCTTCATAGTGATAATTTCATAATAATCCCAAGTGACTCAACAAATATAGCTATGCTCCCCGGCAACGGTGCCAGAAAAAGGTCTTGATAACCCACAAGTATAGGGGGTCGAAACAGTTTTCGAGGGTAAAGTATTCAATCCAAATTTATAGATTCGACACAAGGGGAGCCAAAGAATATTTGCAAGTATTAGCAGCTGAGTTGTCAATTCAACCACACCTGGAGATTAATCATCTGCAACAAGTAATCAGTAGCAAAGTAATATGATAGTTTTGATAGCAGTGACAGCAGCAATAGTAACGGTAACAATGATAGCAGTATTTTTGTAGCAAGTGCAAAAGTAATGATAGGAGTAGTAACTTAGCAAGAACAATATAAGATAAATTCGTAGGCATTGGATCAGTAATTTGTTGGATGATATTCGTCATGTGACAGACATAACCTAGGGTGATACGGCACTAGCTCCAGTTCATAAATATAATGTAGGCATGTATTCCGTAAATAGTAATACGTGCTTATGGAAAGAACTTGCATGACATCTTTTGTCCTACCCTCCCGTGGCAGCGGGGTCCATATTGGAAACTAAGGGATATTAAGGCCTCCTTTTAATAGAGAGCCGGAACAAAGCATTAACACACGGTTAATACATGAACTCCTCAAACTACGGTCATCACTGGGAGTGGTTGTCGGTTTCAAAACCGGCCAATCTCAGGTAGGGGGTCCCGAATTGTGCGTCTGAGGATCGAAGGTAACAGGAGGTAGGGGACACGATGTTTACCCAAGTTCGGGCCCTCTTAATGGAGGTAATACCCTACTTCCTGCTTGATTGACTTTGATGAGTATATGGGTTACAAGAGTTGATCTACCTCTAGATCATAATGGATAAACCCTAGATGTCTAGACTGCATGATTATGATCTGTCTCTACGGACTAAACCCTCCGGTTTATATAGACACTGGAGGGGCCTAGGGTTGTACAGAGTTAGTTTACAGAGAAAGGAATCCTCATATCCGAACGCCAAGCTTGCCACCCACGCAAAGGAGAGTCCCATCCGGACACGGGGGGAAGGCCTTCTATCTTGTATCTTCTTGGCCCATTAGTCCGGCCCATATCACATAGCCCGGACGCCCGGGGACCCCCTAATCCAGGACTCCCTTAGTAGCCCCTGAACCAGGCTTCAATGACGATGTGTCCGGCGTGCAAATTTTCTTCGGCATTGCAAGGCGGGTTCCTCCTCCGAATACTCCAAAGAAGTTGGTCAAAAGAACTATGTTTAGCTCTGTATAATAGTTACAACCCTCAACCACAGGGGTAAAATACTTAAACAAAATAAGCCATGTCTACTGACAACTTTTTCGGCGAGACGTTATGTTCTGGCCTTATTATTATTTCAAACCGTTTTTTAGCCTCCCGCTTTGCGTTTTGAGGCGCGGTCTTTATTGACACGTCTTTTCAAAGCAGAGATCGTGTCCCCTTATTGTGGGAGTCTCATCAATACGGGTTTGGGTAATCCAACCATGCTATTTGCACGACCCCTTGGGAATAGGCGAGTTTTAAGGCTCGTGGGGGGACACTTGATATTCACTACCTTTATAAGAAGATAAGGATCCATCTTTTTACCCCATGCCTTCTTCCTCCTCAGCCCATCCACCCTCGAGCTCCAGCGCCCAAGTTTTAATCCTTTCCGTCCCCAGCAAAAACTCCAGCCATGTCCGGATGCGGGGCGCAGGGCAAGTGGATGGCCTCCTCCGTCACGGAGGGGAACATCAAGGAACTCTGGGAAGCGGGGTACTTGGCCGCGGAAATCGCCCACTGGCTCCCTGCCAAAAAGCAGATCATCCCCACTCCAGAGTCCAATGAGAGGGTAGTATTCATCCCCCACTTTCTTCACGGACTATGGTTCCCCCTCCATACCTTCGTCCGTGGCCTCATGTTTTATTATGGGCTAGATTTCCATGATCTAGCCCCGAATTCCTTTCTCAACATCTCGGCGTTCATCGTCGTGTGTGAGGTGTTCCTCCGCACCCCCCCACTTCGGCTTATGGCTCAAGGTCTTCAACGTGAAGCCGAAAGTGGTAGATGGTCAACACGCGAAGTGCGGCGGCGCCATGGTGAGCAAGCTCCCCAACGTCACCTGGCCCAAGGGGACCTTCGTGGAGACCGTGAAGGGATGGCAACAGGAGTGGTTCTACATCACAGAACCCCATGATGCCACATGGGCCGCCACTCCTGAGTTCGAATCCGGGCCTCCAATGCGGCTTGCATCATGGATTAACAAGGGCCTGGATTGGGCGTCGTCCGACGAGGTGATGACGCTGCAGAAGCGCGACAAGAATATGATAGAGAAGAACACCAGTCTTGCCGACGTGATCCAGGTGATGCTTTTTCGCTGAATCCTCCCCTCCCAATGTCGGTTGTCCATATGTGGGAGTTCGATCCGGCCAGTCCTCAGACCCTGCAGTGGTTCTTCGGCACGACACACGAAGAAATATAGAAGCTGCTTTTCAAGGCCCAAAAGTCGTGGCCGGAAACGACCGAAGACCTCGGCCTCGACTGTGCTCATTCGGCCACTCTCGTAAGTTTTTGATAACCTTAATTTGTAAATCGAAGGAATATATTGAGCCTTCCATTCTTCCCTCAGGGCTGGACAAAAAAGGCGGAGCAGATCCAATGCCCAACTCCGCTACCGAAGACCCAGCCATTCCTCTGCTGATGAGGATGCTGGTTCCGACGCCGTACAAGGCGCCGGAGAAGAAGGCCAAGAAGAAGGGCAAGGAGGCCAGGGGTGGCCTCCGACGTAAAGGTGCTTCGGACGCTGTGTCCAGAGATACCGGAGCTCTCTCCTCCCACGAGGGGGACGAAGACAAAGAGGAGGAGGAAGAGAGCAATTATCCCCTTAAGGGGGAAAGAATAAAAGGGGGGCTTCCACGGACCTAGAGGCGGAGGCGTCAAGAAGGGGAAAATCTCCCTTTCGGACGATTCGAAATCGGACGTCGAAGCCATCCCCAAGTGCCGGTCCAGGCCGAAGCCCCCGGTCGAATTGTAAGTATTCTAAGACACTACATATGTCTAGTCTTTTATGAATTGTAGGAATCATATCATTCACATATTTCAGTCCGGCCCGTGGTCTCCCCCAATAATCGTCGTCTACGGGTAACTCGTTGGCGCCGGAGATGATGGAGAGCGAAACACCTCCGCGAGCCTCTCCGCCGCATGCCGCGGATGACACCGAGCTGTTGTCGCGAAGGACCTCTCCAGGTCAGGGAGAGGTGCGGAAGGCCGCTGAAAGGGCGCGAGAGGGTAATGCCTCGGCTGCCGAAAAAATGGGGGGCACAACCCCCATGGAAACTGACGACGGGGGCCTGGATCAGTCCGGCCCCCAGCCGAATACAACTCCAGAGACCCATGTGGCTCCGGAGTCAAGCAAGCAGCCCCCTTTGAAGGAGGGGGAGTGCCGACTCCACCGGCGACCCCTATCAATCTGGAGGCGCTAGATATGTTGAGGGAAGCACTTCAACGTGCTTCCGTTATAGAACATCATCGTACCTTGATGTGTACGGTAGTTGAGAAGGTTCAGTCTGCCAAAAGTAGGCTGAACGAAGCTTTCACTAGCCTGCTAACAGGCTTTGAGGTATGTGATATAATATGCTTAGCCACTTTTTGCTTTTGGAAGAATATGCCTGTATATAGATTGTAGCCCATGAGGTATGTGATATAATACGCATTTATCTATTTTGATAAATAGGCTTCACTGTTGGCGGCTTCACCCAAGGATGCTGAAGTGTCCGAACTTCAGCGAAAAGTGAAGCTGGCTGACGATGAGATCGACCGTATTAACAAGCGGTTCGATGAGGCCCAAGGTATGCTTTTGAAAAAGACCCCTTACAAGCCTAAATTATAATGCGAACTCAGAGTTTAAGCTTATGCGCTTGCTATGTAAATGATTGTAGGCAACGCGACCGAGGTCGAGGCCCTCAAGAGTGCCCTTGCCGAAGCCAAGGAGGAGGCGAGGGAAAGCAAAGCAGCCGCAGAAAGCGGTTGCAGATGTAGAGACCGAAAAGGCCGCCCGCCTTCAGTATGAGGCGAGGGTGACCGAAGTAGAGCAAGCGCTCCAAGACGCCGCCAACAAGTGTGAGTCCTTGGAGGAGAGTAACAAGGCCCAGGCGGCCGAATTCACCAAGACTCTTCAAGCGGCAAAGGAGGCGCGGCCCGAGTCTCAGGCAGCTCACGAGGAGATCAAGCAAGCCGAACGGATAGTAGCTGGTAAGCCTTTTCTTTTACAGAGTATATTCGGTGGTTGAAGATATGCTTTGCTAAATCCACTATGGAGTGCTCCAGACGCTTTTGCGGATCTCCCGAGGAGTGTTGTCAACAGCGCCCAATATTTCCGGGCCCAAGAAGGGAACGCTACGGAGAAGCTCTTCTGGTCGAAGTACTTGGTGCCGGAGCGGCCAGTGCTGCTAAATAACCAGATGATGCAGCTGGCCGAGCTGCACAGGATGTCCGGTTTGGCCATGAAGGATATCATAGTCTGGCTATGGTCGGCCGGACCCATTCTGAGCAGCTACTTCGGCTTGGTCAAGCGTCTTGGCGATGCCTTGCGCCGAGTAGAGGCAGTGAAGCGCTCGGCATGCATAGAAGGTGCATGGATGGCCTTTTCCCGTGTCAAGATGCATTGGGCGAAGATGAAGGCCGTCATCGTGGCGGTTGAGGGTCCGCCTGGAGGCAAGGACCACCGCAAGCAGGAGCGCTATTTCGAAGACATCGTCGAGGGTGCCCGTTTGGTAGAGGGTCAATGCTCTAAGGATATTATGTTCGAGTAAATGTATCCGGGCTACCCAGACAATGTATTGTAGACCGAGGCTATGTAATATATTTTATGCATTTATCTTAAAGTGCTATTCCCCCGGTGCGGCCGTTTTTAATTCTTGAGAGTTTATCAGTTGTCGGCTTCAGCCCCCACGTAGATACTACGAGGGTGTTCGGAATAGCGCATGACCACACTTGACCCAACGTCTTGGTCCGTAAAGGAGGTGGCAGCGCGGCGAACCAGGCCATCGAACTATACGGTTTTATCTTTCTCACTTAGCGATAGGAGTTTGACAATGGGACTGTAGGATAGCCCCTGGTGCGTATGCGGCTATTGAACTTGGATGCCTTAAACACGTGACTGGAAAAAGCCAGCCCTTCGTGTAATACGGAAGAAATCGCTAGAGATTTAGTAAGCCACCGAATTGCTGACCAACTCTCACCGCATCACGATAGTCAGTTTTCAGCTTTCTCTACTGAGGTGTTTGACCGGGCCAGCCGGAAACACAATCGCAGTAGTTCTCCCTTTACTACCTTAGCCGAAAAAATGGAACGTAAGGTAGCAAGCACAGGAGCCGGGCAACCCAACTATTGACCAAAGACGTGATTTGGAGCCGATGCATATAATGCAGTATTCGGGATGCCGAAGTATACTCTGAGAGTGTTCAGACTTCCTATTGTTGAGAATATATATATGGCTTGAAATAGAGCCCCTGGCGATTTAAGTCATACCAAGGTGTATATGCCAATTCGGACGTAAAGTGGGAAAACAGATTAAGAAATAAGCCAATACCGAACAAGGTTGGGCGAAACTGTTTCCATTATAGTCTGATTGGTATGTCGAAACGTATTCTTACAGAAGATGCCATAAGCATCAAGGCCATTTTACATGCCGAGAACAAGGGAAAGCAGGTCCAAAATTTGAAAAGATGATCTTGAAGATCCTTTGCACACTCTGCCGCATGTCTGCGCCGCTTTTCCCCATGGTGTATGGTCCTTTCAGAGGATCAACGATCGAGTGTATATAAGGGGCCTGGAAAAGGGCCCTAAGTACCATCGAAGAGTGGTGTGGGTTGTAAAGAACCTGAAAGAGAAAAACAAGAAGAAAAAGATGGAAGAATATGAGGGTCCAGATAGGCTCGAGCCGTACCGTGGACTTTGTTTTTAGTATTCCTCCGTCCTTGCCGTTGGTATTTTTAGTGCATAGTTATGTACGCGCGGTACGTATGCCGCCATCAGGTTGGGGCTTTGACGGAGGCCGAATTGCTAATCTAGCTCTGGATGAGCCGGACTATCATTCTGCAGGGTAGATCGGACTCGTTTGACGGTGTCCGAGGTATTGACTGCCGATTTGATTTTTGACTTGATGAGGCCACCCTGTAGTTCGGCTGCAAGGGTCGCGGTATGCTCCTCTGTACGGAGGGAGCGCTCCATGTTTCCATTGACTGTTATAACGCCATGTGGTCCATGCATCTTGAGCTTTAGATAAGCATAGTGCGGGACTGTATTGAAATGGGCGAAAGCGGTTCGTCCGAGCAGTGCATGATAGCCACTACAGAAGGGGACGATGCCGAAGATCAAGTCTTCGCTTCAGAAGTTATCTAGGGAGCCAGAGACGACTTCCAGCGTTATGGATCCTGTACAACAGGCCTCTACGCCGGGTATTACCCCTTTGAAGGTGGTTTTAGTGGTCTTGATTCTTGATGGATCAATACCCATTTTACGGATAGTGTCCTGATAAAGCAGATTAAGACTGCTGCCACCGTCCATAAGGACTCGTGTGAGGTGGAATCCATTGATAATTGGGTCGAGGACCAATGCTGCCGAACCTCCATGACATATACTGGTCGGATGGTCTCTGCGATCGAAAGTGATCGGACAGTCTGACCATGGGTTGAATTTTGGGGCGACTGGCTCTATGGCATAGACGTCCCTTAGTGCGCGCTTGCGCTCCCTTTTGGGGATATGTGTAGCATATATCATGTTCACCATTTTTACCTCGGGGGGGGGGGATTTCTTTTGTCCCCCTGTGTTCGGTGGGCTAGGCTCTTCATCATCGTCCTCGCTGGGCAGCCCCTTCCCCTTATGCTCGACATGTAGCTTGTCGGCCTGTTTAAAGACCCAACAATTTCTGTTGGTATGATTGGCAGGCTTATCAGGGGTGCCATGAATCTGGCAAGGCCGATCAAGTATTCTGTCCAGACTAGATTGTCACGCCCAAGATGCAACCCTATCCTAAAGGAACTCGAAGGTCCCACCAAGGATAGAAGCGCATCTTGAAGACGCTTATGCAAGGTGGATATCATTACATCAACATTACATAATAGATGGGGATACATACAAGGCATACAAATGCCGCAAGAATACATCAATACATCATACATAAGATCAACATCCAACTACGGATGAAACACAAATAGAAGCTCAAACGACATCCACCCTGCTAGCCCAGGCTGCCGACCTGGAACCTATCCCCTGATCGAAGAAGAAGCAGAAGAAGGACTCCAAAACAAGTAACATCGCTCTCGCGTCATGATCATCGCAAAACCTGTACCTGCAACTGGTGTTGTAGTAATCTGTGAGCCACGAGGACTCAGCAATCCCATTACCATGGGTATCAAGACTAGCAAAGCTTAATGGGTATGGAAAGGATAAGTGGTGAGGTTGCAGCAGCGACTAAGCAATGTATGGTGGCTAACATACGCAAATAAGAGCGAGAAGAGAAGCAATGGAACGGTCGTCAACTAGTAATGAGCAAGAAGTGATCCTGAACACCTACTTACGTCAAACCTAACCCATAAACCGTGTTCACTTCCCGGACTCCGCCGAGAAGAGACCATCACGGCTACACACGCGGTTGATGCGTTTTAGTTAAGGTCAAGTGTCAAGTTCTTTACAACCGGATATTAAGAAATTCCCATCTGCCACATAACCGCGGGCACGGCTCTCGAAAGTTTATACCCTGCAGGGGTGTCCCAACTTAGCCCATTATAAGCTCTCATGGTCAACGAAGGATATTCCTTCTCCCGGGAAGACCCGATCAGACTCGGAATCCCGGTTTACAAGACATTTCGACAATGGTAAAACAAGACCAGCAAAGCCGCCCGAATGTGCCGACAAATCCCGATAGGAGCTGCACATATCTCATTCTCGGGGCACACCGGATTGTCCAAGCTTCCGATAGGCGAGCCCAGAGTTGCCCCTGGTGGCCACCGGGGACTGACAGGTTGGACCAACACTCGAAGGAGCACTGGCCCGGGGGGAAAATAAAGATGACCCTCGAGAGCGCGACTCCCAAGGGAAAAAGGCTAGGTGAGGCAAATGTAAAACCAAGGTTGGGCCTTGCTGGAAGAGTTTTATTCAAAGCGAACTGTCAAGGGGGTCCCATAAATCACCCAACCGCGTAAGGGACGCAAATCAAGGAACATAACACCGGTATGACGGAAACTAGGGCGGCAAGAGTGGAACAAAACACCAGGCATAAGGCCGAGCCTTCCACCCTTTACCAAGTATATAGATGCATTAATAAATATAAGAGATATTGTGATATCCCAACATAAACATAATCCAACATGGAGCAATCTTCATCTTCATCTGCAACTAACAACGCTATAAGAGGGGCTAAGCAAAGCGGTAACATAGCCAAACAACGGTTTGCTAGGAAGGGTGACAAAGGTTAGAGGTTCATGGCAATTTGGGAGGCTTGAAGAGCAAGTGATAGGTAGCACAGCAAAGCGATAGAACGAAGCAACTAGCATAGCAATGATAGTAATGAGATCCAAGGTGACGGTCATCTTGCCTGAAATCCCGCTAGGAAGAAGAACGGGTCCATGAAGAAGATGAAGCCACGAAGACGAACGAATCCTCACGATCGCAACGAAACGGGAACTATCGAGAAGAAGCACACAACATGGTAAACACACCACACATGAACAAGGCATGATGCTCAATCAAGTATGATGCATGACAAGGCTACATGAAGCTACTCATGGCAAGAGATGATGAATACAAGAACAACACATCAAAGCAAGTTTAAATGAGGCCGGAAACAACATATAACAAATCCGGTAAGTCCTCATATGCAAATTTCGAAATTGGTCCAGAACTGAGTAAGCCTTATGTTCAAGTTGTTAAACAGCAAGTTAAGTTGCACCAAGATGATCTACATGAAATTCTAGTCAATTTACATATAAAGTTCGTTAGATTCGGAGCTACGGCCTAGAAGATATGAGCAAAACAAGTTAAACATGGCATTGATGCAAAATGCATACAAACATCAAACAAACACACTCAAGGAATGGATCCAACAAGGTAATATGAAACTACATGCAAAACTAAGCAAGTTCATATAGAGCATGCTCAAAACGGAGCAACGGTGCAACACATACACTCCAAACAAGACATAACAACAATCTGTCCAAAACAGCAACTAGGCCTATCGCTAGCATCAAAACAATATGCTACAGCACTTCAACATGATAACAAAAGGCATGGGCATGATGTACAGGTAAAGAATTACAAAACATGAATACTGAGCTATCTCCAGAAATCACTAGAACATGCTCAAAAGGACATGGCAAGATTGCAAATAATAACAGTTTCACAGACTTAGCAGAGATCACTGGACATGGCAGAAATAACATCAGGTTGCAAAGTTTAGAGCTAGCAAACAACCTGCTACAGGAACATATCATGGCACACAAAGGCATGGCATGAATGTAATAATTGCATATAACAAAAGTCCTTTACTGATCAAGAGCTAAAAAGGCACAGAAGATACGATGGCACCCAGGTAAACATGGCAAGTTATATGACAGATTCAGACTTGGTGAAAATAACAGGACATGGCAGAAACAACGATAAGTAGGCATGTTGGTGAGCTTGAACCACTCACCACAGAGAAATACATGGCATGAAAAGGTAACCAACAGTAAGTTGGAATGAATATGAAGCTAAACATGGCAATAGCATAGTCATAGGGTACATGTATCACTAGTAACAACCATGGCAAAATTGATTAACATGTAAACAATCTGCTAGGAACATTTTATAGCAAACATAGAGCAAGATTAAGACATGCTAGAGAACTCCATAATTGCAAAAATGGCAATGGATGGATAGAGCATAACATGTGTAACAAAATATCCTTAGTGAACATCTCCAGATTATGCATTGAATGACTCGTAGCAGCAGGTTTACATGGCAACAAAATATAACAGACTCAGACTTGGCAGAAATCAGTCACAGAAATCAGCAACAACACAGAGGCTACTTTGCATGCTTGTGCTAGTCACCACATAGACCACAAAAATACATGGAAAGCACATCTGTAAAGATGGCATGATGTAGTCAAAAACACATGTAGAGCTCATGCTCATAGGATGCACACACAAAATGCAATGAAAAAGACAAATCAACAAGTTCTGATAACAGACAGCAGTTAACGGCATATGGCACTCTTGCAACGATGATTAGAGCATCAAGATGGACTCAAACAAGCATGGCACAATGGAATGAAATGAATATCATCTCATGATGAACATTTCGATATATTACACGCACAAAACGGAGCAGTATGCGTGGAGTTATGATGCGATGAACAGAGCACCAGAATGCAAAAGTTCCATGACAGAAATTCGAGGGGGGGGTCAACCTTTGCCAGATCTAGATCGGGACGAAGGGAGTTCGCCGGAGTAGGAGGCGGTGGTGGACGGAGGGAGCTCGGTGAAGGTCGGAGAGGTCGGGGACGCGGTGGCACCGGCGAGGGAGAGGCGCGGGGTCGGC
>NC_057805.1:228157428-228187160 GCF_018294505.1 Triticum aestivum
GCTTGGGCGCGGGGCGCCTCGGGCGACGGCGGCGGATGGGCCCGCGCGGGCCTCGGATGGGCTCCGCGGGGCGCGGCGGCGGGGAGGAGAGAGAAAGGGCGACGGGGTGACGTGGCGACGCCTGAGTGGCTGCGGGCGGCGGCGGGATTTGTCCGGCACGGGAGCGGACATGTCCGGCGGCGCGAGGGAGCGGGCTAGGGTTTGGACTGCGCGAAATTTCGGGGAGGGACACATATTTATAGGTAGAGGGAGCTAGGAGAGTCCAAATGAGGTGCGGTTTTCGCCCACACGATCGTGATGGAACGACCAAGAGCATGGAGGGGGTTTTGCTGGGCTAGTGGGCTGTGGTCAAGGGGTGCTAGGCTGCAAAGAGAGAGGGGTTTCGGGCTACGCGGTTAACCGTTGGGGCATCAAACGACCTCCAAATGGAACGAAATTTGACGGGCGGTCTACCGGTGCTATACCAAGGCCACTCGGCAAATCTCGGCCCATTCCGAGAACGTTTTTCTCCCGCTCACGAAACAAGGGCTGAGAGGGATGACGGACGCGTGCGAGAGTGAAAGGGGTCGGAACAGACAACGGAGAGAACCGGGAGGACCCGAACGGATGCAGGTTTTGAAAAACATGCAGATGATGACATGGCAAAATGCAACACGCAAGCAAAAGACATGGCAACGACAGCGAATAACTGGGTGACACCTGGTGCATCGAATCCGGGGCGTTACATAGATGGACCATCCTTGTTTCCTTTGAATGGCTTCTTCCGCTGACCGGGTTTAGAGCCATTGTATCCGGCGTTGACCGTCAAGTCTTCAGTATCTTCGTTATTGCTTTGACACTTGTGTTTGTTGTGTTGTGGCTTGCCATTGCCATCCCTGGCTTCGGAGGAGCCAGGGTCGCTGGTGCTATTGCTTCTACGAGCTAGCCAGCTATCTTCTCCCATGCAAAAGCGGGTTATAAGTTCGGTAAGGGCCGCCATGCACTTCGGTTTTTTTTGGCCGAGGTGTCGGGTGAGCCACTCGTCTCGGACGCTATGTTTAAAGGCCGCGAGGGCTTTGGCGTCCGGACAATCCACAATTTGGTTCTTTTTAATTAAGAACCTGGTCCAGAGTTTTCGGGTTGATTCTCCGGGTTGCTGGACTATGTGACTAAGGTCATCGGCGTCTGGAGGCCGAACATAGGTACCTTGGAAGTTGTCTCTAAAGGAATCCTCCAAGTCTTCCCAGCTACCAATAGAGTTTTCTGGGAGGCTATTTAACTAGTTTCGTGCTTGTCGTGGAATTGTCACGGCAGATGTCCTCAAGCTAGGACTTAGTCGTGGAGCCATCGCCGCTAGGAAGCTTGAAGGGGTTAACGGGACAAGGAACACAAGGGTTTATACTGGTTCGGCCCCTTACGGTGAAGGTAAAAGCCTACGTCCAGTTGAGGTGGTTATTGATTAGGGTTTCGATGACCAGGGAGCTTAACTGCTATGCCTGGCTCTCGATGAGATCTTTCTTGTCTGTAAACCGCTGCCGGGTCGTCCCTATATATAGGGAGGCTGACGCCCAGCAGCTCTCAGAGTCCCGGCTGGCTCATAAGAGTGTCCGGCTCGGACTCTCAAGTATTCTTGCCTTACACTACAAGTTCTACCATAATGATGATTGTAACTACGGGCCTTAAGCCATATCCGGGTCTTAAGCCCATCTTTGGCCCACCGTCTTCAAGCTTGGCACAGGGCTTCTGGCGGTGACCATTATGAGTAACCCGGCTCCTTCTGGCGGGTGACTCTAAGGTCTATATCCTCAACATTAGGCCCCAGATTGATTTGAGCCGGCTCATGTCAATCTTCAATTCTTTCGACAGAAATTCTCCGGCTTACAATTGTGTGAAGGCCATAACCCGGCGTGACGTCATCCTCTGGACTCCGGGTAACCCGCCGTGACGTCATCTTCCATTAAGTCCATTTTTTACTCCGCCAGATCCGCAACGGATCTTATCTTTACTGCCATCCTGAAAATCGAGGCGCCTCTCGGGCGAGATAACCGCGCCGGGGCCTCCTCGTTTCTCGCGCCCACTTATGAGCTCGCCCTTATAAATAGCCCGGCCCGACGGGCCTTCAGCCACCCATCTTCCTCCTCGCGCCACTATTCCTCTGCTAGAGCTCCGTTGCTGTCGCCGCCGCGGGTCTCCTCCTCCTCACCAACTCCGGCCGCTGCATCAACCTGTTGTGTCCAGAGAAAACGGCGGCGACCTCCGCGACTCACCAGCACCTGTAAGTTCTGACCGCCCCGTAGAACAGATCTGCAGTAGGTTCGTCCTGTTCTTCCGTGTTCTTCGCCGCCGCCCACGAGTTCTTGGTAGTTTTCCTTTTTACTGCCTCTTTTGATCTTAGGATAGTATAGAACCAATGCGACGGCTGTTTAGTACTCATTTCAAATGCAAGTAGACCTCTTTTTACTGCATAAAGGCCTCGTTCGAGTCCAAGAACTTCCCCTGCGTCTATTTTTAGGTCTAGAAACTTTCCTTTTGACCGACCATTTTGATCCAAATTATTTACTGCAATGTGTGAAACCTGTTTTCACCACACTTAGTAAAAAACTGCATTCATTGAGTCGTGGCGGTTTACATTTCCGGTTTAAAGAAACCACACGCCGTAGAACCTTCCGGCTCAAAGGAGACCATGCGCCATAGAATTTTCCGGCTCATTTGTGACAAGGCCGTAGACAATCGAATTACTCTCGATACCTCGGGCGGCTTAAATAAGCCGATGCACCTAGATATATGTCATTAGTCCCCTCCATAAGCCGCCACTTTAACATTGAACTGTAAATTTCCTCCGGCTTATAATTAAACCGGACGTTTCCTTTTATCATAGGCTGCCGACTTTCACCATGCCTCCCAAAGCTCCTAAAGCCTCCATCACTTGCAATTGGATGAGGTCCAATGTCACCAACGAGACTTCAGCGGATTTTGTCAAGTCAGGTTACCTGCCTAAGAAGGACGTCATGTCCTACCGTGCCCCTGACCCGTCAGAGGAGAGACCACAGCCAAAGGACGGGGAGGTAGTGATTTTTGCGGATCACATGAGCCGGGGCTTCGCACCGCCCGGCTCAAAGTTCTTCTGGGATGTACTGAATTTCTTTGACATGCGGCCACAAGATATAGGACCCAACTCGGTGTCCAACATATGCAATTTCCAAGTGTTCTGCGAGGTTTGTCTTGGAGAAGAGCCCAGCCTGCTACTCTTCAGAGAGCTCTTCTACCTGAACCGCCAGAACGAGTGCGCCAACGGGCCAAGTTTGGAACTTGGCGGAATCTCCATTCAGCGACGGAGAGACTGCCTTTTCCCTTACGCCGAGCCGCCGAGTCACCCAAAGGACTGGAACCAGACGTGGTTCTATAGCCAAGACACGTCGCCGGCTGACGAGAGCCCGCTGCCCGGCTTTCGCCCTTCACGTTTGGAGCCAACTCACCCTCTGTCTGACAAGTTAACTCAGGCGGAGTGCCAACCTCTGCTCCCCACCATCAACAAGATCAAGGCTCTCCTGGGCAATGGTCTCAATCGAATTGACCTGGTCCGAGTCTGGATCTCCTGGCATGTGATCCCATTGAGCCGCCGCCCCGGCTTAATGTGCGAGTACACGGGCCGAAAGGATGACCCCCTGAGACACAGCCGCAACGATCTTCCTGAAGATGTTGCTGAGGACATGACCAAGGCTCTCTTGAACGAGAGCCTGGCAGACTGCGGGAGGACCGGGTTAGCCCCCTTCTGCAAGACCAACCCAGCCCCAGCGGTAAGCCGCTGATCTGAATATCTTATCCTCTTCTGTAGATAACCGTCATCTGAATCTTTAACAAATCATCCTTGTATTTTTCAGGCTGATGACAAATTCTGGAAGGTCAAATATGACCATGAGGCGGCCAAGAAGGCCAGGAAGGCTAAGAAAGCCGCCAAGAGAGCCGCCCCTCGCAAGAAGGGAACTAGGCCTACTGCTTCAGAGCTGATGCAACTAAGCGACAGCTCCGAGTCAGAGGTAACCCCTGAGCCTGTAAGCTCTTGTTGTATTTGTTGTTTATTTCTGTCCACCTTATCAATACCTGTTCATCAATAGGATGACACCGGAGCAAGTAACCCGGTGGTTGAAGAGGTAATGACACTTTCCTCCAACTCGGAGCCCTTGCCAAGGCTGAAAATCCGAAGGGTAACCCGGAAAGTAAGCTTTTCACATCCTTTAGCTTATCAAGATCCTCAATTTATTTTGAAGCGACAGGTTCGTGAGAGCCGGCGACACACCCGGACCAACAAGGACACTGACCTCTCCTCCGGGTTACCTGACGCATCGAAGAAACGCCGGACCGAGGTGATCTCAAACTTGTACCCTTTTCATCCTTTAGCGGGTGTTATACGTCAACCGATCAACTCTTCTGACTCAAATTATCAGGAAACTTCCCCCTCTTCTGGCGACTCTATGCCGTCGAACCTGCCGGCTTTCAAGACCGTGCCCGGGTAATGATGATCATCTCATGTTGTACTTGTCTTTACTTACACTTTTGTGCTTAACCTTTTTGTCTTTTCAGTGCCCAGGCAAAACTCAGCAAAAGGGCGAAGAAGAACAAGCCGGTCGACGAGCCGGACTTGCCTGAACCGGAGGTAGCCGCTCAAGAACCGCCAGCTGCCCCTGCTCCTGAAGCCACTGCTCCAACCGACAAGCCAATTGCAGAAACTTCTGCTAACCCGGAGGCCTCCAGCTCAGCTCAGCCGGCAGATGACCCGGATGTGGTAATCACCCGGACGGAATTCGTTGAGCCGGGGAGACCCACTGCGCTGGCCAAGTGCTCCGCTAAGGAGGAGTTGCTAGGGCGCCACCGGGCCAATCTGGACCTCACCGATTATGCCAATCTGAGCATCGGAGAGATCATCTCCGGCTATGTCAGCCAGGTGCACAAGAGCCGGGACTTAGAGATTGCCATGCTGAACCAGATTCAGCAGAAGTCTGAGGTATCACTCTTCTGTCTTCTTACTTACTGCATAGTTACCTGTACCATGCTAGCCCCCAAGTCGACGACTTATGATTGAATATGTTGTAGACTTAAGTTCCGGCTTACTTCCATGAACCGGTAATTTGTAGATAGGAACGTTCGATATGCATTAGCCCCCAAGTGCCAAGTGTCTTTGCTTGGAAAACGCTTGGGACTTTAAATTTGCATAGTAACTATTCGTGCTATAACCCGGAAATTATGCAGGCTGCTGGCAAGAAGTTTGAAGCTGACATCTCCGATCTCAAGACCCGTCTGAAGACGCAAGAAACTGAGACCCGGAAGGCCAATGCCAAATTTGTGTCCAGTATTGCTGCGCAAGAAAAGCTGAAGACGGACTTTGACACTGAACGGAGAGCCTGGGCCGAAGAGAAGGCTACTCTGGTTAACCGGGCCGAACAGGCGGAGAAGGCTCTGTCAGAGAAGACCGCCGAACTCTCCGGCTTAAAGCGCCAAGTGTCCCAGATGGTTGCCGCAATCTTCGGTAAGTCATTTCACCGGCTTTCATCAAGTTTTATAATCTTTACATCTCATAACTCATCCTTGTCGGCGGCTTATCTTATTCTGTTAAACAGGTCCCAGAAGCGCCAACCTTAACCAAAGTGTGGTAACCAAGCTGAAGGCCGTGTATACCCTGGTGGAGCAACTCTACACTGGGTCACAGCATGCTTTGGCTATGGTGGCCCTATCCAATGAGGTGCCGACTCACTTGGCGGAAGTTCTTCGCCGGCTCGCCGTTCTTCCTCAACGTATCCAAGAGCTGCGACGGGCCTCTGCAAGAGCCGGAGCCATAGCTGCTCTAAGCCGGGCCAAGGCGTTCCTTCCAGAATTAGACCCGGCGGACATCGCTCTGGGCTACCCCAGTTTGAAGGAAGATGGCACCGCCTTCAACCAAAAGGACTTCGCAGCCTGCGTGAAGATCGTACGCCCGGTGGCCACTCTGATTGGCAATGATACAGATCTGACTAAGTACCAGCCGGGTTACGACGCAGAGAATCAGAGGATCCCCACTCCGCGCTATGAAGCCCTCAGCTTAGTCCCGCCGACTCGTAAGCACACCTTTGCCCCGGAGATTGACCCGGCCGGGTTAATTGACGAGGAAGCTCAATTTGAAGCCCTGAGCGGCATCGACTGGAAGTCGTCAACTTTCCAGGTCTTGGGAACAGCCGGAGGAGAGGAGAGGGATGAGCCGGAGACTTCAACCCAGCAAGCGTCGTAACTCTGTAGACGGTTTATGTGAAACCATGCTTCACCTTTTTGGACTCAATGAGTCTTGTAATAGAATAGGATCAGCACTTTAACTGTGCCGTGCCATCGTGCACATGTTGAATGCTGAATCCTTATGAAAGTTGCTTCCTTATATGTCTCCGGGTTACAGTTGATCAGTCATGTTCCTTAAGCTTAAATAGTTGTCTTTAACTATCCTGCATAAAAAGACAAATCACAAGTCTCGAGGCGGCTTACCGCACGGAGAATCATAGTCTTATGCATATAACCCGGAATATGATTCACCAAAGACTGGCCCTCAATTATGTCCTTGATATAACCGTAACAACACACTTACCAGCCTGCAAGCACACTACCGGCTTAGATAACCCGGGCTATAAGGTTGGTACCTCAATTCCGGTTTACCAGTCTTAATAACACCAATTGTGTTCGACTAGCACGGTAAATCAAAGTTAAGCCGGTAAAGTGAGACCCGGCCGTGCATACTTGAAATAATCAGAAAAACTCGCTATAAATCAGAAAAACTTAGGGGCTTCCAGTTCGAATACGACCAGAGACCCGTCCTAAAGGGGTTATGCTAGGATTCGAATACGATCATATAGCCCCCAGTGGGTGTGGCGATGCCAATCAAGAGGGTACCGACAGCTATGTTCTATTTGGTTCGAATACGACCCATATTTGAACAGGAAGCCCCCAAATGACTTTAAGAATTGTTTAACGACGCTGATTCGAATACGATCCACGTCGGTTCTCAAAGAGGTTAAACTATGATTCAAATATGATCAAAGAAAACTCCCCAATGAGCTCGGCACTTGGCCAATCAAATGGGTATCGACAGCTATGTTCTCTTTGGTTCGAATACGACCTATGTTTGAACAGGAAGCCCCCAAGTGACCTTACGGCTAGATTCGAATACGATCATATGCCGGATCCTCCTTCAAGTTACCATGTGACCTTGCAATGAAAACAACACATGCACATTTGGAGGAGAAAAAAGGACAGAGGTCCTGCTTTATTGCTTATCATAATATATACATGGCTTAAAGAAATATGTACATTATGAGAGCCAGCGGCTCAAGTGTAGTAAGGCCGAAGCTGAGCTATATTCCACGGCCGACGGGTCTCTTCCTCCGACTTACGTGAATCTTTGTGCTCCCGAATGTCAATGAGGTAATATGACCCGTTGTGCAAATTCTTGCTGACCACAAAGGGCCCTTCCCAAGGCGGGGATAGCTTGTACACATCTATTTGATCTTGGATGAGCCGGAGCACCAGATCGCCTTCCTGGAAGACCCGAGACTTAACCCGGTGACTGTGATAACGGCGCGGGTCTTGTTGGTAGATCGCGGATCGAGCCCCTGCCACATCACGCTGCTCGTCCAACAAGTCAAGAGCATCTTGGCGCGCCTGTTCATTATCCGCCTCAACATAAGCCGCCACTCGAGGCGAGTCATGACGGATGTCACTGGGGAGGACTACTTCCGCTCCATAAACCATGAAGAAAGGCGTGTAACCCGTAGACCTGTTAGGAGTAGTATTGATGCTCCATAACACGGAGGGCAACTCCTCCACCCAACAACCCGGCGTCCGTTGCAAAGGGACCAAAAGCCGGGGCTTGATGCCCTTCAGAATCTCCTGATTAGCTCTCTCAGCCTGACCATTGGATTGAGGATGAGCCACTGATGAAACATCAAGTCGAATATGCTCTCGTTGACAAAACTCCTCCATGGCGCCTTTGGATAGATTGGTACCATTGTCAGTTATAATGTTGTGTGGAAAGCCAAAGCGAAAGATCACCTTTTTCATAAACTGAACTGCCGTGGCTGCATCACACTTGCTAACTGGCTCCGCTTCAACCCACTTGGTAAATTTGTCAACTGCCACCAAGAGGTGGGTCTTCTTATCCTTGGACCTTTTAAAAGGCCCAACCATATCAAGCCCCCAGACCGCAAAGGGCCAAGTAATTGGGATCATCCTCAGCTCCTGAGCCGGCACATGAGCCCGTCGCGAGAACCTTTGGCAACCATCACATTTACTGACCAAGTCCTCCGCATCAGCATGAGCCGTCAGCCAATAAAAACCATGACGAAAAGCCTTGGCCACAAGAGACTTTGAGCCGGCGTGATGGCCACAATCCCCTTCATGAATCTCGCGCAAGATCTCTTGACCCTCCTCAGGGGAGACACAACGCTGGAACGCTCCCGTAACACTGCGGCGATGCAACTCACCATTGATGACAACCATTGACTTAGACCGCCGGGTTATTTGTCTGGCCAAAGTTTCATCCTCAGGCAACTCTCCCCGGGTCATGTAAGCCAAATAGGGCACTGTCCAGTCCGGTATGATGTGGAGAGCCGCCACCAATCGTGCCTCCGGGTCAGGGACAGCCAAGTCTTCCTCTGTAGGCAGCTTAACAGAAGGGTTATACAGGACGTCTAGGAAAGTATTAGGCGGCACCAGCTTTCGCTGAGAGCCCAGCCGGCTTAAAGCATCAGCCGCCTCGTTCTTCCTGCGATCGATGTGCTCTACGTGGTAACCCTGAAAGTGCCCAGCAATGGCATCAACTTCGCGGCGATAAGCCGCCATGAGAGGGTCCTTGGAGTCCCACTTTCCTGATACTTGTTGAGCCACCAAGTCTGAGTCGCCGAAGCACCTTACCCGGCTCAAGCTCATCTCCTTAGCCATCCGAAGACCATGGAGCAAGGCCTCGTACTCTGCTGCGTTGTTGGTAGAAGGAAACATCAATTGTAGCACATAATGGAACTTGCCACCCTTAGGGGAAGCCAATACGACTCCAGCCCCCGAGCCCTCCAACTGCCTGGATCCATCAAAGTGAATAGTCCAATATGTGTTATCCGGCTTTTGTTCAAGCACTTGTAGCTCTGTCCAATCATTGATGAAATCCACCAAAGCCTGAGATTTAACAGTAGTGCGTGGCACATACTTCAGACCATGAGGCCCGAGCTCTATAGCCCACTTAGCCACTCTCCCTGTGGCCTCCCTATTTTGAATGATATCTCCAAGGGGGGCAGAACTGACCACAGTAATGGGGTGACCCTGGAAATAATGCTTATGCTTCCGGCTCGCCATGAACACACCATAAACAAGCTTCTGCCAGTGCGGATACCGCTGCTTGGACTCAATGAGTACTTCGCTGACATAATAAACCGGCCGCTGAACCAGATGCTCCTTACCCTCTTCCTTGCGCTCCACCACCACGGCCACACTGACGGCTCGTGTGTTAGCAGCCACATACAGCAATAGAGGCTCCTTGTCAACCGGAGCAGCAAGGACTGGGGGCTCGGCCAGCTGTCTCTTCAAATCCTCAAAAGCAGTATTAGCTGCATCATTCCATACAAAGTCATCAGTTTTCTTCATCAACTGATACAACGGCATGGCCTTCTCACCCAAACGGCTTATGAACCGGCTTAAAGCAGCGATACGACCCGCCAAGCGCTGGACGTCATTTATACACGCCGGCTTAGCCAGGGAGGTGATAGCCTTGATCTTCTCCGGGTTAGCTTCAATGCCTCTGTTAGAAACCAAGAAACCCAAGAGCTTGCCTGCAGGAACACCAAAAACACACTTGGCCGGGTTAAGCATCATCTTGTAGACCCGGAGATTATCAAAGGTTTCCCTCAGATCATCTATCAGGGTTTCCTCCTTCCTGGATTTAACCACAATATCATCCACATAAGCATGAACATTGCGCCCAATCTAGTTATGAAGACAGTTCTGCATGCAACGCTGATAAGTCGCCTGTGCACTCTTGAGTCCAAAGGGCATAGACACATAGCAGAAGGCTCCAAAGGGAGTGATGAACGCCGTCTTCTTCTGGTCCTTAACTGCCATTTTAATCTGATGATATCCAGAATAAGCATCCAAGAAACTTAGGCGCTCACAACCCGCCGTAGCATCAATAATTTGATCAATACGGGGAAGGGCGAAAGGATCAGCCGGACACGCCTTGTTCAAGTCCGTGTAGTCCACACACATCCGCCAGGTGCCGTTCTTCTTGAGTACGAGCACCGGGTTAGCCAACCACTCCGGGTGAAAAACTTCAACAATAAACCCGGCCGCTAAGAGCCGGGCCACCTCTTCACCAATAGCTTTCCGCCTCTCTTCATTAAACCGCCGAAGGAACTGCCTGACCGGCTTATATTTCGGATCCACATTGAGAGTGTGCTCAGCGAGTTCTCTAGGTACACCTGGCATGTCAGACGGCTTCCATGCAAAAATGTCCCTATTCTCACGGATGAACTCGATGAGCGCGCTTTCCTATTTTGGATCCAGATTGGCACTGATGCTAAACTGTTGAGATGAATCTCCTGGAACGAAATCAACAAGTTTAGTCTCATCAGCCGACTTAAATTTCGTTGTCGGCTCATGCTCCGTAGTCGGCTTTTTCAGAGAGGTCATATCTGTTGGGTCAACGTTGTCTTTGTAAAACTTCAACTTCTCTGTTGCGCAAACAGATTCTGCATTAGCTGCATCGCCTTCCTCACACTCCAGGGGCACCTTCCGGCTGCCGTGAACCGTAATGGTCCCATTATGACCAGGCATCTTGAGCTATAAATACACGTAACACGGCCGTGCCATGAACTTGGCGTAAGCCGGCCACCCAAATATGGCATGGTACGGACTTCTTATCTTGACCACCTCAAAGGTCAATTTTTCCACCCTGTAGTTGTGCTCATCTCCAAAGGCCACTTCCAACTCGATCTTGCCGACTGGATAAGCCGACTTACCAGGTACCACACCATGGAAAATAGTGTTTGACTGGCTGAGGTTCTTATCAATCAACCCCATACGATGGAAAGTCTCATAATAGAGGATGTCGATGCTGCTGCCTCCATCCATGAGCACCTTAGTGAACTTATATCCTCCCACCTAAGGAGCCACCACCAAGGCCAAGTGACCCGGATTATCCACCCGGGGAGGGTGATCCTCCCTACTCCACACTATAGGTTGCTCAGACCACCGCAAGTAGCGTGGAACCGCCGGCTCAACCGCATTCACAGCCCTCTTATGAAGCTTCTGATCTCGCTTGCATAGACTGGTGGTGAACACATGATACTTTCCACCTCTAAGCTGCTTTGGATTGGTCTGATAACCCCCTGCTGCTGTTGATGACCCTGGCCAGACTGTTGATTAAAGCCCCCTTGACCGTTCTGAGGATTAGAATTTGAGCCGCCGCCCGGGCCATGAAAGCCGCCGGCGCCTGAGCCACCGCCCGGGCCATTGTTGTCGTTAAAGGCGTTGGAATTCTTAAAGGCCTTCATGATTGCACAATCCTTCCATAGATGAGTAGCTGGTTTCTCTCTAGAGCCATGCCTTGGACAAGGCTCATTCAACAGCTACTCCAGCGTCGGGCCTGACCCGCCGGCTCGGGGAGGGGGCCTCCCCTTGCGTCGCTGGTTATTACCCTGTGAGCTGGCATTGGCTACGAATTCTAGGCTTCCATCGGCCTTGCGCTTGCCACCTCCTTGGTTCCCCGGGTTATGCTAAGGACCCTTGCCATTGCCGTTCTTCTTTCCCTTCCCTGTCCTTTCATCATCTGAAGCGGGGTCCTTGGTACCATCAGAATCGGCGTACTTGACAAGAGCCGCCATTAGTGTACCCATATCATTGCAGTCGCGCTTAAGCCGCCTGAGTTTCATCTTCAGGGGCACGAAACGACAATTCTGTTCCAACATTAAGACTGCAGAGCCGGCATCCATCTTATCAGAGGAATGTATTATCTCCTTAACCCGGCGAACCCAATGTGTCGTAGACTCACCCTCCTGCTGCTTACAGTTAGTCAAATCCACAATTGACATAGACTGCCTACATGTATCCTTGAAATTTTGGATGAACCGGGCTTTCAGCTCAGCCCAAGACCCGATGGAATTCGGTGGTAGTCCTTTCAACCAAGTGCGAGCAGTCCCATCTAACATCATGGTGAAGTACTTAGCCATTGCCGCTTCACTGACTTCCAGCAGTTCCATGGCCATCTCATAACTCTCGATCCAGGCCGCGGGTTGTAAGTTTGCCGTGTAATTAGGCACCTTCCTAGGGCCTTTGAAGTCCTTGGGTAGACGTTCATTGCGGATAGCTGGCACTAAACAAGGGACACCTCCAGTCCTGGTAGGGATACCCACGTCGACAGAAGTCGTCGGATAAGCCGGGGGAGTCTGGTAAGCCGTCAACTGAGGCACCTGCTCCGCCTCTTACCGCGCTCTGTCTTGTTCTGCTGCGTGAAAGGCTCCGCTATGAGCCGGGCCATGGCCAGGGGGCGGGTCATGGCGTCGGATGTTACTTGAGCCGGTCGCTGAGACCATGTGTCTGCAGTAACTCGGGCTCTGGCCTGGACGAGGGGTCGAGTGGATCCTATCCCGGCTGTAGGAGTACGCCTCTTGCTGTGCCAGTGCTGTCTGAAGGAGTTGCCTGACCCGGCGGGTTTCAATGGCCGTCGGAGAGTCGCCGTCAATTGGGAGAGCCGCCAGCCGTGCTGCCGCGGCGACCATGTTCTCCAGCGGGTTAGCATAATGACCCGGTGGTATTGGCACGTACTGAGGCGGGGCAGGGTGCACCTGGGGAGGCCCCATCACTTGTGGCTGAATAGGGGTCCAAGACTCGGGCACTATGATCCCCGGCGGGTTACTAGACCCTGCACCTGGCGTATTGAAGAGGTTTCGTGGATCGTAAACCGGAGGGAGTCGATATTGGGCCTTTTGATGCCTCCTTCTCATGACCTCATTGGATGCGTTCTGATCCATCATGAGCCGGAAGGACTGCGCCTGGATCAACTGAGGTTGGGCGTCGAGAGCCGCCCTCTCCGCAGCCATCCTGATCCCTTCCGCTGTGAGATCCTCATTAGCTTTCACTAGGTCTAACTTTAACTGCGTGACCTCTGCATCATGCTGAGCTTGATCCGCCGGGTCGACCGCGGCGGTCAACAGGGTCGTCGTCTTGTCCGTGAGATCCATCAGCACCTGAGCCGGCGAGGGCACCGGGTTTCCCGCTCCAGCAGCAGGGTTCTGAAGAGGCTGCGCACCGGCCATGAAGATTCCAACCCGGCTTGGCGGCTCAAACGGGTCCGGAATACTGTCACCATCAGAACAACCCATGAGCCTGCCATCTTGAAGTTGATACAACGAGTTTGACTCATCGGTGGATGACTCGCCGTCAGAGCCGGCGGCCGTCTCATCACCAGATCCAGATCGATCAGAGAGCCCTCCATGGAGACATCCCACAAAAGCATGCTTTAAGGCAGGCAGGGCCCGGGCGGGTCGTGCACGCTGAGCCGTCTCGATGAGATCGGCGCAGAGATCCGGCTCAGGGCCCGGCTCACCAATCTTGCCAATGAAAACATGAATTCCGCCGAAGGGGACCCGGTACCCGTACTCAATTGAGCCGGCGTCGGGGCCCCAGCTTGCATTGTCGATGTAGAGCTTGCCGCGACGACTCTGGTCATCCGGCCCACAGCGTATCCCTTGAGCCCTTCGATGCTGCCCTTCAAGAACTCAAATCCACCGTGCGCTGGCCCCACGGTGGGCGCCAACTGTCGTGGAATTGTCACGGCAGATGTCCTCAAGCTAGGACTTAGTCGTGGAGCCATCGCCGCTAGGAAGCTTGAAGGGGTTAACGGGACAAGGAACACGAGGGTTTATACTGGTTCGGCCCCTTACGGTGAAGGTAAAAGCCTACGTCCAGTTGAGGTGGTTATTGATTAGGGTTTCGATGACCAGGGAGCTTAACTGCTATGCCTGGCTCTCGATGAGATCTTTCTTGTCTGTAAACCGCTGCCGGGTCATCCCTTTATATAGGGAGGCTGACGCCCAGCAGCTCTTAGAGTCCCGGCCGGCTCATAAGAGTGTCCGGCTCGGACTCTCAACTATTCTTGCCTTACACTACAAGTTCTACCATAATGATGATTGTAACTACGGGCCTTAAGCCATATCCGGGTCTTAAGCCCATCTTTGGCCCACCGTCTTCAAGCTTGGCGCCGGGCTTCTGGCGGTGACCATTATGAGTAACCCGGCTCCTTCTGGCGGGTGACTCTAAGGTCTATATCCTCAACAGTGCTGGTCCCTTTAATTTTGGCGGGAGGTATTTGATGGCATGGAGATCATCACCGCGGGCCATGTGGATATGGAGAAGAAAATCTTCGATCCATACTGCAGGATCTGTCGTGCCATCGTATGATTCAATGTTCACGGGTTTAAACCCTTCTAGGAACTGGTGCTCCATCACCTCGTCAGTGAAGCATAAGGGGTGTGTGGTGCCTCTGTATCGAGCTATGTCGCGGCGCAGTTCAAATGAAGTCTCTATGCGGTTTTCGGCCCAAGTGAGGTTCTGCTTGTCACGCCAGGCCTGATGGCCATCCTCTCGCGTTGGAGCACGCCCCCGTGATCCATGGTTTGATCTTGTCTGAACGGGTCTATTGTCTAGGTCTTTGCGTAGGTCCTAGGTATAGCCCAGGGCCATTGCCTCCTTGCCTCGACAGCGGGGTGGTGTGGGCTAGTGTTCGGCGTAAGTAGCTGGTCTGTCCCGTCCACGTGGTGGTTGGTCGGGTTCGTCAGCAGTTTTATACTTTGGCGGTATTGGCTCAAGGGCCTCGTCATCAAATTGTGGTAGTAGCTTGCGCTTCGGGTAACTCTTAGTTGGGTGTCTAAGGCCGTATTCCTCGGCTGCCAGGACGATTAGCCCATCTGTCATTGAGTACATCCTTTTCAGCTTGAAGCTGCTGCTGCTTATTTTTAAGGCTTCTCGCAATGGTGATTAGCCGGTGCTTAAAGCGCTCTTCCTCGAGGGGTTCCTCCGGCATGATGAAGTCTTCGTCGCCGAGGCTCACATCATCCTCGGAGATTGGTAGATAGTTACTATCATCCGAGTCCTCGTTCCCGACCGGATCGTCGGGGTTAACTCGCCCATCCTTCCAATCATCCTGCTCGGACGTTCGCTCGACAGGGGCTTCGGGGTCTTCGACATTCTCTGGAGTGTTATTGTCTCCGGTGCCGATATTGCTGTCTTTTTCGTGACGCGATTTCGAGCGGCGCCACTGACGTCGATGCTTTGGAGGTGCTTCAGCAGGCTTGTCCTCAACCGGATCCTTCTTGCCATCATTGTCATCTTCTTTGGGTGTGTCCACCATGTACACGTCATATGTGGAGGTGGCCTTCCAACATCCGGTAAACAGTGGATCTTGGCCTTGTTCATCTCCGACATCGTCGTCCATGCCGTCGATGTCTTCGGAGGCGTAGTCCAGCATGTCGGTTAAATTTTCAATAGTGGCTATGAAGCGGGTGGTGGGTGGGAGGTAAAATTCCCCGCTCTCAGCCCCTAGTCCGGGCTGGGCGTAATTCGGAAGCGACTCCTCTGTAATGGCGAGGGATCGCATTAAGTCCAGAGCCTCGTTTAGGAGCGAGGTTTGGACAAGGAAGCGGGAGTCCGCAGGGTTGGCCGGGGTGAGAGCCTCCTGGCCACGCCCGCTTGACGCGGGGACCTTGAGATTTTGGATCTAGATTCCGAGGGAGAGTCCAGCACTTTAGCGACAAGGGGAGCCCGGTTCGACTTCGGGTTTGCCGATGACGCGGTCCCCTCCAGATCTCCGGTAGCAAGTTCCATAATTGCAGATACTCTAGCGGGCTCTAAACTCCCGTCTTCGGTCCTGGTAGTCTGGTATGGATCTAAGGCCAGAGCGGCGGTCGGGGCCGCGAACCCTTCGAAGGTCAAGTATCCTCGAATATCAGCGACATAGTTCAGATTTCCAAAACTGATCTGATGACCAGGGGCGTAGCTGTCGACCTGCTCAAGGTGACCAATTGAGTTGGCATGCAGTGCGAAGCCACCGAATACGAAAATTTGGCCGGGGAGAAAAGTCTCCCCTGAGACGGCATCGTTGTGGATGACCGAGCAAGCCATCGAGCCTTCTGTCGACGGCACAGTGGAACTCTCAATGAAAGCACCAATGTTAGTGTCAAAACCGGCCGATCTCGGGTAGGGGGTCCCAAACTATGCGTCTGAGGATCGAAGGTAACAGGAGGCAGGGGACACGATATTTACCCAAGTTTGGGCCCTCTTAATGGAGGTAATACCCTACTTCCTTCTTGATTGACTTTGATGAGTATAGGGGTTACAAGAGTTCATCTATCTCGAGATCGTAATGGCTAAACCCTAGATGTCTAGCATGTATGATTATGATCTGTCTCTACGGACTAAACCCTCCGGCTTATATAGAGACCGGAGGGGCCTAGGGTTGTACAGAGTCGGTTTACAGAGAAAGGAATCTTCATATCTGAACACCAAGCTTGCCACCCACGCAAAGGAGAGTCCCATCCGGACACGGGGGAAGGCCTTCTATCTTCTATCTTCTTGGCCCATTAGTCCGGCCCATGTCACACAGCCCGGACGCGCGGGAACCCCCTAATCCAGGAATCCCTCAGTGGTCTGGACTATTGTCACTCTGGGGTTGCCGGACCATAACACGTAGTAGGTGACTATAAGTTGCAAGATCGGATCTAGAACATGGATATAATGGTGCTAACATAAACAATTCAGATCTGAAATCATGGCACCCGGGCCCAAATTGACAAGCATTAAGCATCGCAAAGTCATAGCAACATCAATCTCAGAATATAGTGGATACTAGGGATCAAGCCCTAACAAAACTAACTCGATTACATGATGAATCTCATCCAACTCCTCACCGACCAGCGAGCCTACGAAGGAATTACTCACTCACGGTGGGGAGCATCATGGAATTGGCGATGGAGAAGGGTTGGTGATGACGAAGAATGAAGATCCCCCTCTCCGGAGCCCCAAACGGACTCCAGATCTAGCCTCCCGATGAAGAACAGGAGGCGACGACGACTCCGTCTTGTGGAACGCGATAATTCTTTCTCTCCGATTTTTTCTGGAAAATAGGATTTTATAGCGTCGGTTTTAGGGTCTGCGGGGCCACCAGGTGGGGACAACCCACCTGGGCGCGCCCTGGTCGGTTGTGCCCACCCAGGTGCCCCCGTCTGGTGGCTCTTGGCTCCAGAAATTCTCTTTTATTGTATAAAAAATCCTCGCAAAGTTCCGTTCCATTCCGAGAACTTTTATTTCTGCACAAAAATAATACCATGGTAGTTCTGCTAAAAATAGCGTCAGTCCGGGGTTAGTTTCATTCAAATCATGCAAATTAGAGTCCAAAACAAAAGGAAAAGCGTTAAGAAAAGTAGATACATTGGAGACGTATCACCGGTGGGCTTTGTCACGGTGGTGCGAATGGACCACAGCACGGACTGAAGCTCATCGAACCAACCCCTGCCGCGGGCCTCAAGTTTCTTCTTGAAGCTCCTCGCCTTGAGGCCCCTCGGGACCTCCCCGTTGGCGTGTTCGGCTTGGCCGTTACTCCGCGGTTGCGTCACCGAAGCGTAGCATATCTGCATTCCAAGGTTAGCACAATATTTTTGGTAGAGGTTGCTCGTGAAAAGAGAGCCATTGTCAGGGATGATACAGCTGGGTACCCCAAAGAGGCTCATGAGGCCCTTGATGAACTTGACGGCCGAGCCAGCTGGGATGGTGCGCACGGGCTCCACCTCTGCCCACTTGGTGAACTTGTCGATGGCGACGTAGAGGTAGCGGTAGCCCCCGGCCGCTCGGGGAAACAGGCCCGGGATACACTACAAAAAAAAGACACAACCGTGACATTTTGGGCTGAACGGAAAAAAATCTGTCTTGCTTATGACACTTCTATGACGATAATTGTGACAAAACCCGGTATCATCACAGATGTGGTGGGCTCCTACTTTTATGACAAAACATCGTGGCAGAAAATGGGCTTTTCGTCCTAGGCGGGCCAGAGGCGCAGCTGCATGACATTCTTTGGACCGTCCATGATGGAAAAACCCATGGTAGAAGCGAGGTCGAGGAAAATATCGGGGAGTTCCTGGTTACGGTGGGTGGTCGGGGCCGAGCGATCCACTGTGGTTTGCGTGTTTCTCTCATTTACGCGCGTGTGTGCGAGGCGTTAGCTAACTGAACCTAGAGCGATCGCACGTTACTGAACCTGAGCGATCGATCCCTTGGCTGTTAACGGAACCCGAGTGATTCATTCGCTGCTGACAGAACCTGAGCAATTCCTTCGCTGCTACTGCTAACTGAACCAGAGCGATCGATCACTGTTGCTGCTTACTGAAGCCAATCGAGCCCCCGTGCGAGACGTAGCCTGCCGGCGTTGGGTTGCCTCTCGATGAACAATGACCGTTGCTACCGTGCGCGCGGTATGTAGAACGAATGGAGACGTGGTGAGTCGAGCCGGTTGGTTGGTTGTGGATGAACAATTCCCGGTGGGGGTTGGATGAACAGGACCCTGTGGTAGTAGGCTGTTGCTGCTGGATGAACAAGACCCCGAGTAGGCTGCCGCACCCTAGCCGGTTGGGGGTGGATGAACAGGACCCCTTGGAGGCTCTATGAACAGCAGCCGGTGGAGGCTTGATGAACAGTAGCCGTGGATGAACAGTAGCCCGTGGAGGCTGGAGGAGGTCGGCGGTGGATGAACTGTAGCCCATGGAGGCTGGAGCGAGGCAGTAGACGGTGGATGAACAGGACCCCGTTTCGACCGTAGGCGCTCCAACACAAGTCTGTTTCCTCCGTTTGCGGTATGCCACACCCCTCCCGATCAACAGGACCCCGTTTTGACCGTAGGCACTCGAACACAAGTCCGTTTCCTCCGTTTTGTGGTACGTCAGACCCCTCCCGATGAACAAGATCCCATTTCGACCATGGCCGGTCAAACAGAAGGCCGTTTCCTCCGTTCTACTGTACGCCAGACCCTGTTTCGGCTGTTCCATCCAAGCCAGTTTGCTCCCATTGAATAGGACGCATTCCGACCTAGTCGGTTGCCTCCCGATGAACAGGACATTATTTCTCCGTTTCGACCCAGCAGGTTCGCTGCCCGATGAATAGGATGTCGTTGCTGCCATCCATTGCCTCTCCATGTACACAAGCCCTGGCCGTCCGTATATATGCGCGAGTACGCACTCGAGACCCCGCCCGTATGTACGTACATGGCCATATTTTTTGCCCTATGGCTATACGTATGTGTACAGGACTTAGAGGGGACTATGTGAACTGCTATGTCGGGTGCTCTACAATGACACATGCCGCTACTTACTCGGCCACGGTTCATACTTGTAGAGAGACCGATCGACCAGTATGTACGTACACGTATGCGACCAGACAGACAACACTACGTACACTTTGACCGGGTGGGTCCCAGCGGTCACGGAGGATAAGTACGCACTTCCTTGCATGCCAAGATATAGCTGGTCAGTCCCAGCTGTCAGGGGGAGGAATCATTTTTATTTTGCGAGTAATAAGGAGGCACTTCCTTGTGTTCAAAGATGTAGCTGGTGGTCCAGCTGTCAGCCTCACCGCCTAAAGTCCTCTTCTGATGGTTGTCCTTCGTTGACCACGCCGCACCGAGAGCACCAAGCCGGTGGACGACGGCGAGGCCTAGGGAGGGAATGACGCAAAGCCGGGGAAGACGCGGCAGTGGATGCCCACGCGGAGGGGAGTACGTGGGTTGACTGCTTCAGCTGCGGTGTGAGGCTGTAGTCGCCGGAGAATAACAGGAGGTGTGGGTGAGTATAAAGGGATGGCATGGCCAGCGGTGGCAGCACAGCAGGACACGAGAGGCCGGAGTAGGCGGCAAGGCCGGCGCTGGTTTGGGCGGCTGGAGCAAGAAGACCAGAGGTTGAAGAAGCACGACGGTCGTTGGATGGACATCGTACGGTCACTACATCTAGAATCGTTTATATTGACTAAGTTGACAAAGCCCTTGGTACGCGTCAACTTAGTAGGCCCACAGGTCAGCCTCCGAAACGATGCGCCCCAAATGTCAGGGAGAGGAATCATTTTTTGGGCGGCTGAAGCAAGAATATCCGAGATTGAAGAAGAAGCATGACATCCGTTGGATGGACATCCAACGGCCACTGCTCTAGAACTGTGTGTTGACTATAAGTTGACAAAGCCTTGCATACGCATGAACTTAGTTGGCCCACAAGTGTGTGGCACAGAACATATAGCCCATTTGCGATTTGTAAGAAGGTACAACCCATTTTTGAATTCTAATGGAATTTACTACAGCCCATTTACAGTTTGCTAAAAGTAAAGCCCATTTTCTAGCAAGGACATAGATTAATAATTTCAACCAACCGCTCAGAACGGAATTCAATAAAATTTCCCACATTTTGATGGGATCCAAAATATTTTTATCCCGAAATATCTAGTCAGCTTAAATATAATTTCAAAATAAATTTATATTATGTAAAAATCCAACGAAATATTGCGCGCGCAACAAGTAATGAAATTTATATTTTCAAAATCCAAAAAATATATATTTTTTATAATTACATGTTTGGTGCATTTTTTAGAGTTACAACCCAGTTTTTATAATTACATCCCATTTATTATTTCTTAGGGATTTTTATTTCTGTGCCCCTGGTTCCCTAACTCTACTCATTCATCCCCACTCTGTTAACTTTTGCTCACTTTTCCCCACTCCCTTCCCGAAACCCTCAGAACAGGTTATAATGGATGTTGTCGTCGGGTCAATGCCTTTGACCGTTAGCTGACGAATGCGGCCGCGTATACGTGGGCGCATGCAAAACCATGGTCGTGGGGTAGCACGTTTCCATGGACATGCCCGAAACGTCCCATCATATAAAGCGGGCAACCACCTCCATTGCCCCTACCATTTTCCCCCAAATCCCCTCCATGCCGCATCGTCTTCCTCTCCCCCACTGGCGTCGTCTCGCTCTCCTCCACTGCCTCCACCGCACCGTCTCGCTCTACCCCACGCATCCTCTTCCTCACCTTCATCGCCTCCATCTGTCAGATGGCCGACACTCGTGGCAATGCCGGCGCAGTGGCCGGAGATGTGGTGGAGCTATAGGGTCTAGGCGCGGTGACCGTGGATATCGGCGGCGTCCACGGCGGTGCGGGGGAACTCGCAACCGCTGCGGATGTGGCGGGCTCTGCCTCATCGCTGCAGAAGGTGAAGGTGTTGAGCGGCGCAGTCCATCCAGATGCCCTCGTTGCGCCGCCTGCCGTGGAGGAGCAGGTATTTGCACTTGCTTAGCTTGTAGAGTTGATTGCTCCCTAGTTGCATTGGTTAGATTGTGATTCATACGGTAGTTCAGATGGTTAGAGTAGTTGGTTTGACGGATGGGCCGAGGTTTTCTGTAGGGTATGGGTTGGGGGGACGGGGGTTATTGGACTAGGGTTTGTTGGATAAATTCATTGCAAAAATGCTATGTTGTGAACTATGATTTTAGGTGCTGCAATTATTGGGGTTTTTAGATTTGGATAAATTCGTTGCAAAAATGCTAGTTGTTGTGAACAGATTGGGGTTTTTAATGCTATGATGCTTATTAGATTTGTTTTTAGTGCTCACATATTGGGGTTTTTAATGCTACTCAGATTTGTTGCCTTAGATTGGGTCCCTATTAGATTTGTTTTTGAATGCTACTCAAATTGGGGTTTTGAATGTCATATGGCCAAATGGAAACCGTTGATTAAGAAGTTATGAATTTGATTCAATGTGTGTAAATTTGTCATATTGGGGTTTTTGATTCATTAGTATATAAATTTGAGTCATTAGTATATAAATTTGTCCACAATATGTAGTTATATTAGCTCTGTTCTTCAATGTGTGTGCATGACCAATGATCAATGTGTTATTTGAATGTCATATTGGGGTTTTTGAACAATGTGTGTACAAATCTAATACATTGATATACTAGTGATGGATGTGGTTTTTGAATGCATAGAGCTAAGGGGCACAGAAATAAAAAAACCTCACTTTTAAAACATTTCTGATATTGGGAGTATATTAGCCCTATGATCAATGTGTCATGTGTGCATATCTAAATTTTCAATTGGCTACTAGTGATGGATGTAATTGTATATTCAGCAGGATGATGGTTGGGGGGGAGAAAGAGGAAGTTGGCCGACTACGACCCGTACGAGGGGGCGTTTAGTGACGATTCTGAATATGAGTAAGCATATCCCTTGTTCATTTAGTTCCTTTGACATGGTGTATATGAATCTATAATGTATTAATGCAATTCATTCATGTGTGCAGTATGATTCTGGAGATGATGTGTACAAGGGAAACGTTGCGTCCTTCACAGCCAAGGAGGTGCAGAAGATCAAGGCCAAGGGAGTTGCTTCCTTCTACAATTGCAAGTTCAAGAAGTGGCACTACCCCTACTACACCACCAAGCCAAAGCCCAAGGATGGCCGCTTCGATCACCTTCTGTCTCATGCAGAGGATGTAGTGATCCGCGGGGAGGACTATATGATCAGGGGGCAGCATGCTGCGCTCGCGAAGGCCCTGACTCCGGCGTGCAGTGATGTGATGATGTTGTGATGGTGTGGTGATGTGAACTGAATCTTAATCTTTTGGGTACTTAGGGTATGGTTACTTATGGTAAACTTAATGTGGCAGTTTATGGTGTGAACATAATCTATGGTGATGCTAGTAACGTATTATTCTATCTATATTTGTCTGTCCTTATATTTTCCTGTGGTGTATGGTTAGTTCTGTTTAGATGTTGTGAACTAGAGTTTAGAAGCTGCAATGATCAAACATGTTGTTTCAGTGTTGCTTCACTGATCAGACATGTTGTTTCAGTGTTGCTTCACTGATCACTTCGGTGTTGCTTCACTGATCACACATGTTGTTTCAGTGTTGCTTCACAGATCACACATGTTATTGGTCTCATGTTTATTAATCAAATCAAATGCATGCTTTTTCCCACCAGCAAATTGTCTATGTATGTTTGTGTAAATTCAAGAAAATGCAAAAAAAAAACCTTGGCAAACTATCTATGTTTGTGTAGGAGATCATGTGTGCAAAATTTGAGGTGATTTAGAGGTCACAAAAATTTGAATTCGAGAAATATGCTCCAAATGAGCTCCCAGGCTAGGGTAAACAGCCCATTGTAATCAAGTTTTTTTGGACCTACTCTAAATGAGCCAAATGTTTTGTATTAACACCTATTCAATCTATATAGTGTAGATTCGAAGTCTCACTATTTTTTGAATTAATCTTCATATTTTTACATTTTCTTTTGAAAAATTTGCTTTAAAATAAAAACTATTAAAAACACGTTTAAAATATGAAAATGTAAAACTAAGTTCAGATCCTTCTTATTCACTTTGAAATAAAGCTTTCGTGATTTTTTTGATTTTTTTTTAATTTTTGAAAAACAGAAGGTAACCCTACCTCATCTCCTTGAACTCTATGAAATCTTGTAGGTGATAGCTCATATGTGTGAAGGTTTTCTCATGAAAATGACCATAGACCAAGTTTATGATTTTTGGTTTGTAACATGTCACATAAGACAACATTGTGCGCAGGTTTCATATTTTTTTGATTTTTTTTAAATTAATGGTGCTCATTTGACCTCAATCGTGCCAGCTAGGGTTTTTCATGAAAATGACCATAGACCAAGTTTAGTATTTTTCCTCGTTAGTGTGTCTTATAAAACAACGAACGGCGAAGGTTTCATATTTTTTCGATTTTTTTTAAATTAGTTATGCTCAGTCAAAGCTTTCGTAACCCCGTTGACCAGCTCAAAACCCCTCTAAACCCCGCGGGGTTTCGCCTAACCCTAGCTCCGAACGTCAGCCGTCCGATCATACCCTGGCGCCAAGCGACAGCCTTCGGATGTGGTCTTCTAGAAGGAATTCGGTGGGCAAGCGGCGTGCAGGCTCCGGGCCATTGGATCACAAGGACGGCTCTGCATCGTTGGATCGTGGGGCGATCCACGAGAGGCGATCCTGTTGGTTGTGCTCGGCTACTCGCCCACCACTGACTCCGTGGAAAAAAAAAGGTGGTGTTGGGCCCAAAAGGAAACCAAGCTCTAGTTGGGTCGTCGAATCGCGTCATTTTTTTTTGTGAACGTGCTGGCTCTATTTTTTGTGAACGTGTTGGCTCTGTTTTTTTTTGCGTCGTTTGAAATTACACAACAATTGACATTGCGTAGAAAATTTAGTTCTTTTTGTTCTATGCAAATGTAAAATGACCAAATTTATAAGGGCTAAATTTATTTTTATCATGCAAAATGGCCACAAACTATTATGCTTACTACGCCTTACGCCCGCTCCCTCGCCCACGTGCGCGGTGGCTCGCGGGACGAGGAGAAAATTTTACTACTCCCTCTATTTACTCCTCGTCCCTACCTTGGTTAGAGAGATTATCATATTGTTTGAAATATATGTCTTTTAGTAGATTTCAATATGAACTACTAGTACATACTCCAAACATTGATGTATATAGATGTATTTTAGAGTGTAGATTCACTCATTTTGCTCCGTATGTAGTCCATATTGAAACATACGTAATACTAGTATGCACTCTCCCTCGCCCCTCGCTCGACCCTCGCCCGCGTGGTGGACGTGCAGCAAATCATTCGGTCTCAGATAGCCAGAACGATATATACTGCAATATCATTATTGCTCGACTTCCCAAAGAGGCAAAGAGCCAAGCGCAAGGTTAATATTTTGGAGATGCCAAGCGCAAGCTTTATAGGAGAACGAGTAGTAGTACTAGTAGTACGTACCAGTGGTACGTAATGTATGAGGAAGAAGGCAACAATATGTATGTTTTGCGTGACAGTCTCTTCTTACAGGACATGCTAGACCTAGTGGACCTCATTGTTGCAATGGGAGTACTATCATAGATGGCACGATTCAGAGTGCTGGGCAGTGGGAATAATTCGGAGCTGCTTAGTCTTAAACCCCATGAAGAAGTCCGATCGAAAGGAATAGCCATCCTCTACACGTGCTCCTATGTAAAATGAGTAAATGAGACAAAAAGAGAAAGAGACAAAGTAAAAAAAATCTCCAGCCGTAGATTCAGCCCTATTGTATCAGTGAATGATATTTCTATGTCGCGATTGACATGGCTATATTATTAACCATGCTACGGAGGTAGAAGCGGATTTTATTTATTTGCGGAGGTAGCAGTGGATGGATATTCAACGAGGAGTGAAATGATTGCTGGTTCCTCGGTCAAACATAGAGAAAGGTGGGCCTCGTGATTTGACGGCTTATTAGTCATTATTACTGTCTATACTCTTTGCTGATACTAACCGCATGGTAGAGTAGTGGGCTATACAACCATGCTCAAAGAGAAGAGGTGCACAAACCCACGCACGTAGTACTAGTAGCACTCTTTGCGTCTTCCACAACCACACACGTGACACGGTGGAGCTCATTTCTATAAGATGATGCAGCCCACGTGATAATTTGACACGTCTAGTAGTAGTTACTCACTTATAAATAATGGAGGGTCGGGAACCACGCATGAACGGTGCCGCGTCATTTATAAATAAAGTTTTTTTTTCTTCAGTGGCACATACGCAATATAAATAGGTTCATATGGAGAGAAAATGAAACCGCTCCACTATATACATAGCCAGGATGAGCCTACACAATTGCTTGCTGGGGTTGCTCTCTTCACACTCTCTCACACAAAACGACTGTGGCCACATCTCTAACATCCGGGCGGATCACGTCCGCCGGGGGAAGGGGTGGATGCTTTGTGTAAATGTGGTCGCCGTCACCGACGGCGAAAACCCACTGTCGGCACGTCCCGATCAGGGGTCCCCGCCGTTCTCTCTCATGAAGCCGGTGAGGTTTCCTTCGTCCCTTGCTCACTGCAGCGACGTGGGAAGTTGCTGCCTCCCGCTGCCCTCCTCTAGGTTGAGCTACGTCCCGACATCCCTCAGGTACAACTTCCTTTCAACCGGCTTGCACCACACTGCCCCAGCTGCCCACATCGCTCTGTGTGGATATTTCTCTACTTCTTTGCCCCGCACATACCTCTACTGGCTTCTATTGTATTTGTGATGAGTTTATGTCTCATCAACTAGTCCCAGTAATCTTATTCTAATCACGCTTCTTCAATTTCTTTGCCACAGGAATGCTCATCTCGATTTTAGTGGAACTGCACAAAATGATCCGATGGTCAAAGGGTTGCAAACTTCATTCCTTCGGAAGCTTCAACGTTGCCAGCAAATTAAAGCCTGGTTAGGGTTTAGGGTTCAAGGGCTATGGACTGCATGGGTCGTTATTTTCTTTAGTTGTCTCTGTTCCAAAATAACTGTCAACTTTAGTAGTAGTACAACTTTGTACTAAAGTTTGCATAAAGTTGAGACACTTATTTTGGAACGGAGGTAGTACATATTGGCTATGATATGTCAATCATTGAGATGCAATAGCATGCATGTTAGTCTCCTTTGTATTTGATGAAATGTTGCAACGGGGCAACCTTGGATGCAAGATACATTATAGAAGCTTGAAGCTTCATAGCATTGTACAAATTTATCTTGTTGAGAAATTACAGTACGTACTACGTACTATACTACTATGTAAAGAGTTAGGTGTCGTACGGTGTCCAAAAAATATGGTGATAGTGTGAGGTGGGCCATGTAATTAGTGAGCCGGCGTGTTTTCACTGCTTTCGTACTCCTCGCTGTAAGAATGGAGAAAATTGCAATCTAGTACCTGCTTTCGCCGAGACGTGGGACATCTAGTAGTCGTACCACCTCAGTAATAATGACCAATGAGCCATCAAACATAGACCCAGCAGTAAGTTGGACGGACGAAGCAACCATCACTTTTGAAACCGCTTCTCCCTTCAACGCAGGTGCCAGTGAGAGGTCGCGTCCGCTCTGCCCGGGCATGAATGCGGCACCGATTCTCTGGAGCGGCGCTGACGTCTCGGGCGGGAAGCATGCGCGGGCGATGGAGGGGCTTTGGGTGGGCCAGGCTAGTCAGGAGCGGGCGTGGCAGCTGTCCCGACCGGACGCCTGGAAACGAGAGGATGCACCGACTCTCGCGGCTAAATCGTACACTACACACCATCTCTCTGTAGGAGTAGGTTGATGTGTCGCTCTCTCTAACACACACACGCTGTTAAAACACACACACCCACACGCACACACAGGTTCATAGAATAGGAATATCGTGCGAGTGTGAAGCCACAGGAAATGAGATAAATGGAGTACGTACAAGAAGAGAAGAGGTGACAAATATTCCATCAAACCTGGACTGAGGAGTAGTACTCCCTCCGTCTAGGTGTTAAGTCATCTTACGAAAATCCGATATTCCCAAAATGTTTAGGCGTCATCCATTAACTTCGCATCTCAATCCCCTCCTAGCCTCGTTGCTAGCGAGCGTTGTTACTTACTCTGCCTTGTTATCTCCCCTGGAAACCCAATGCATGGAGCGCAACTACGCGTTGATCAGTCAAGAAATCAAAGTCGGCTTGCATGCGAGTTAATACGTGGCCCTGCATGGCAGCTAAAACGACATCTCTTAATTGTGTGATTAATTGTTGCGTTTAGAGACAAAAATCAGGGCTTTGATTGGAGGAAGGATCGGTCAAGTTTCACCTTCTCCTCCAATCTTCTTGCACCTTGGTCCCGCTGCACCTTCTAACGTGACTTACACCTAGACAGAATATAAATGCCCAAAATTATTGGAAGAGAGCAAAGTGTACAAACTAAATAATTAAAATTGAATTTCTCGGTTTTTTCTGAAACGGAGGCAAAAGATTTGCCTCATCCACTAAATAAGAGGAGAATAGTGTTTCATAGTCTGCAAGTGACCCTACAAATAAACGGCAAGTCAATTACTCTCGATATGCCCTAGTTTCTTAGCACCCGCTATAACCCTTAGTACATACGGTGGCACACTGACTTAGGCCGAGTACAAGTGCCCAAAATATTTAAAATTGGAGGATGGTACAGCCCACCTTTCCGATATTTTGACCGTGTGTGGTTCAGTTGTTGTTCACTTTGGAGGGTTGTGTAGCACAGGTGAACGTTAGTAAGCGCGACCGGGAGGCATGCAACATTAATTGCGAGTTGACTCCTTCGAGCGTTAAATTTTCTTCACGTATTAGCATTGCCCCTAGTATTTTTCTTCACTACGTTAAATAAAGAGTTATGTTTCATGCACAATTTAAAACGATTTTTATGGAGAATAAAAGAAACCACTCCATCTATATACGCTGGAGCCTCGGTGCTTGTTTTCTAGGGTTTGCTCTCTTCACACTCTCTCCTCTATATACACACACGTTGGAGCCTCAGCGCCTGTAGTTGCTCTCTTCACACTCTCTCGCCCTCTCCAGATCTAAACAAGACTACGTTGGCCTCTCTCTCTCTCTCTCCCCTCACCGCTGGTCAAAGAGCCAGCAAGATCCGTCCGCCGGGAAGGGAAGGAGGCTTAACGCTGTCGCCGTCGGCTAGGGAGGGAATCCACTACCGGTGCAGCTGTTCTCTTTCCCAGCGGCGATGCGGGAGGGCCTCTGACCCCTTCTTCCCTGCTGCCGTACATAGTGTGGGCAGATCGGCCTCCCGCAGCCCACTAAGCCACACCCTGAGAACCTTAAGGTATAATTTACTTATTCCACATGCATTGCTCTAGCTGTAGGTGGGCTTTTTCTGCTTTTGCACTCGAATCTAGGTGTTGGATCAAATAGGAAAGTAGTGATGGAAGTTGTATAGCATGAATCTAGGACGTGGTTCAAAGTGGAAAGGAAGGGGAAAGTAGTATAAACTGGCTATCCAGCACCTACATTGGTCGAGAAGGGAAAACAATGACCAATGCAGTACGCACATCTGTAACAAACTGATCTTTCTGTTTTGGGGCACAAAGCTGTAGAGTTTGAGGAGGACTAGATTTGCTGCCCTCACATAGGGAAAGGTGTCTAAAGATCACAAAACTGGGACCAACACAAATATGCTCCTTGGTTGTTTTTCCTTTGTTGCAATAGACTATGCATCACCCCTTTATACGTCGGTAGATGCACATGGTGCTGGTGCGTCCACTGTCCTGTACAACTCTAAGTTGTTGTTAATCTAAGGCCCTCTTTGGTTAAAAAGTCCTATGACTTTTTTAGTCCAAACTAAAAAGTCCCTAGTCCCTACCTGTTTGGTTCCAGGGACTAAACATGGACTAGAGGTTATTAAATAACATGCACTACTGGAATCAGCTAATTTGCCATCTGCCAGCTCTTTGCCGTCTGCTAGCTGACGGCAAAGAAGCTCTTTGCCATCAGCTACCTAAACGCAGACGGCAAAGAAATGGCAGAAAACAAAACAGGTCTTTGCCATCTGCGAGCTCTTTGCCGTCTGCGAGCAGACGGCAAAGAATCTTTGCCGTCCGCTGGCGGACGGCAAAGAGAGAGGTGGCCCCCACCCCCGCCCGTTTGGAAAAAACTTAACGCCTAGCAGACGGCAAAGAGACAAAAAGGCGGACGGCAAAGATTGGTGGACGGCAAAGAGGAGAGTACCTAACGGCCCGTACCCCCCCCGCCCGTTACTCTCTGTTCTCTCCCTCTCTCTCCTACCCGACGTGCCCCGCCACCAAATCCCACCCCACCGCCGCCGCCCCCGCCGGCCGCCGCCCCTTCGCCCTGCCACCCGCCGCCCGGC